>NC_056728.1:1139006287-1139008787 GCF_019279795.1 Protopterus annectens | reverse complement strand
ACTAACAGGGTAACCTTTACAAGTGGATGAACCAAGATGTTGATTTATGCAGACTAAAAGTACCCCTACTAGGTAGAGGATTGCAAATCATGGATTCCATTTTTAATGGTTTACCTTGAGATGTTAAATATTGTTGGTGTTCTGTTGCAGTTCCATGCTGCAATTGTCTTCAATGTTAAATTAAATGACAAAGAAAATGCTGCACGGTATAATAAAAATTCAGTAACTTGCCAGCAGAAGTTGTATGTGCATACCCTTTTTTCCCCATTGCAAACATCCTAGAAATGGTGCAAGACTGTTTTCAAAGTATCAAGATTGTGGATTTTCACTGCTACCTTTATGTCAGCTCCTTCTGCTCTGTCTTACAACTTTCCCATTAACTAGGATTCAATAAATACAGGTCTGACAAAGGCAAGCACTGCATCACATCAGTTGATCTTAGATGACGTAAGTCAATGCTGCAGCTTTTCCATGTTCAGTATCCTTTATACCATGCCACATATTCATTATTATTTTACCAAATTACAGCTGGGAGCATGTGTTTCTTTTTTGGTTCATTCAAAAAGTTTTTGAGTCTGTGAATATCAAACTAGATATGTCAAAGTCTGCAGTCAATGAGTGCCACTGTTTTGTTATTCTTATGCTTCTGATCTTCAGTGCTTGTATTTCTGCATTTTTGTCTTGTGTTTATGGAAAAGCTGTGGGGGTGGCCATGGTGGTGCAGTGGTTAGCATTGCCACCTCACAGCAAGAGGTTCTCTGGTTTGATCCTCAGCTGGGGTGCCTTCTGTGCGGAGTCTGCATGCCCTCCCTGTGGTCACGTTGGCTTCCTCTGGGTGCTCCAGTTTCCTCCCACATCCCAAAGACATGCTGTAGGTGGATTGGACACTCTAAAACTGGCCTTAGGCATGAGTGCGTGCATGTGTGTGCCTTCTGTGGAAGGTTGGACACTGGGCTGGCAACTCAACACTGTAAAACTGCACTGCCAATCATGAGCAGACAGGTGATCCGTTGTGGCGACCCATAACCAGAAAAAGCCGAAAGAAGAAGAAGAAGACGGTAGCAGTTGACTCTAGAAGCATCATCCCCTCCTGGTTAAAATGACAATCTTTCTATTACATCACTACTAAAAATGAGAGCTGCTAAGTTATACGGTTTTATATGTATCCCTTACGTAATTTTTAAGCAATTTTTAAGCAGTTCCATTAGAGTTCATTGATTTTTTGTATTTTAGTCTGTTGTATTATATTATTTGATATAGGGTATAATGAGTTTCAAAATGTCTTTCATGAATTGGGACATTGTCATTTTTACCACTAGTTGTTGTGCTTATATTGTTCATGCATTTTATATTATTTTATTTAATTATTTATGCATTTAGATATTTAAAGTTTTATATCGAATCAATTTTAACTCTTTATTGAAAGTATGAATGTTTCTAGATTTACATGTTGTTAATGGATTCATACTTCTTGGTCTTTCAACATGATTATGTAGTTCATCTAATGACGTTTTAGTTAATTTAATTAATTATTTTAACATATATAAGGAAGCGAGTTCATTCCACTTCCGCATCTGATGAAGTCATGTATCGAGTGATGAAAAACTCTTGAGAGTGTATGTCAGCATTTTATGGTGTTATTTTATTGTGTTGCCTGCCATTAAACTTAGTTTGAACTGTTTTGGAATCTCCTAGCCTGGGCATTCTTTCTGGACTATACTATACTATACTATACTATACTATACTATACTATACTATATTACACCGCACTTAAGGTATGAAGGATGGGAAGTTGTCATATGCCTTACTCGTTTTTTCCTATTTCGTAGCATTTGTGAATAGGGTATACTTAACTTAAAACAAGAAGGAAGATAAGTTGTCATTCTTCATCTGGGGTCTTTGCTTTACTGAGTATATTTTCTGTCTGTTTATGCCTTAATAAATATTATAGGTAGTTACCAGTGTCTTGGATTCATAGGTAGTTACTATGCATGCGGAGACCAATGAGAAACCTAGCAAAATTTCGCAATAACCCCAGAGCACTGTCTGGTTAAGTGACTTGCTCAGAGTTACACAGTAGGCAAATGGAGGCTGATGGAATTTATAGTACATCAGATTTCTTTAAGGACAGAAGGCAATACATTTTTTTTTTAAGTCTGCTCCCTAAATGAATTTGACATTCTGCATCTTCTCTGTTACAGTTTTCCCCCGCTCATTTCTCCGCGTGTTACATGTCCTCTTGGATGTCTTTGTGGATTTACTCTTCACCACCCCTATATATATATATATATATATATATATATATATATATATATATATATATATATATATATATATATATATATATATATATATATATATATATGGTTCTACCTGACTTAGTCGACAGCGTAGAACACCGACAACGGAATCCCGAGCTCCAGAAGATCGACAATGAAGAAGACCGACGCGAATCGCGAATGCTAGAACATCGACAATGCAGAAGACCGACACGACAGAT
>NC_056728.1:1138588787-1138691287 GCF_019279795.1 Protopterus annectens | reverse complement strand
TATTAAATAATATTATGTGTAGGTTGTTAGAAGGTAGTTTTAAATAAACAAATATTAGCTGACAATTAATAATGTATTTGTTAAAAAATCTCTATGGTGAATGTTTTGGTTGGTGAGTAGGGGTTGGTGGGGTTGACTACTTAGTTTGTAGCTTTTTAACTCGGATGTTTAAAATGTTTTTAACTTCCTAATGGTATTCATGTAGATGTGGACCTCATTGATTAATTAAGCAACAGGAAGGTTAAAAGTGACTATTTAATGTTGGTACTTTATAGATTCATTGTCTGAAGAAGTCTGGCTATGCAGCCAGATGAAAAGCGCTTTAAAGTACAATTCAGTTGTTTGGTGATTTCATACGTCTTTGTGTATTAAAGTGTCCATTGGCTCAGCCTCCAGCAGTTTTTTCCAGTTTGTCTTTTTATTGCTTTTTTTTTTTGTGAGTTTGACTTTTTGAGATATATCAGAATAATTGTCATACTGATTATATAGGCACACACTTCTTGTTTCATCCGCATGTTGTAATGCTGTTATATACACTAGCATATAAGTATTCCAGATTCAATTTTAACCTTTGTGACTCCATTGCATGCACAATTGTGTTGCTGTTCACAAAGATTATTGAGGTGGTCACCAGCAGCACTGTGTGACTGGCAGCATTTGTGTTAGTAACTGCTCTGCATGAACCACATTCACCACATATGTAATGTGTCCATATATGGTACCAGGACACGCACACATAGTTTTTCATTGAAAAGCGTATGCATATGATGTGCGATTGATGTAATTACATGACATAGGTAGAGTTATATGACTGTGTAAAGACATTCACTGTGTGGCATGTGATGCATATCCAAGGTTGTATTTGGAGGTATTGTCCCAAATAATGTTTAAATAAGCACAAAATGATACTGGGAATACACAACTGAGAGCAGAGCTGTTTGTGGATGGCTCCACAAATACTTAACCATAGGACATAGACAATCGGGTAGCTGACAGATTTGGATTAACCCCCCCCCCCCGTTCACACTAGATGTCACCCAAAGTATACATGCAAACATTACTCAGCTTATTTTCTCAACAGAGCAGCTCATCTGTTTGCTCTCTAAGGCTAAAAATATGCCATAAATGGGCCCTAACAGCATCCCACGTTGCCTCCTCAATAACTTGAACTTGGCCTAGCAGATGCAGATGCAGTTGGATCCTTACTTAACTACAGCCTCCAGACAGGCTATGTTCTGGCAGAAGGGTATACAGCAACAGTCATCCATTTGAACAAGGGGTGGATCATCACCTGTCCTAGGCAATTATAGAGCCATAAGCCTGACTCACCTCATCTGTAAGGCAATCAAAGGAATCATCATGGACCTTATCAAAAAGAACACAGGTATTCTCCTGACTCTGTGCTCAACCCATATTTGTTTTTTTTAAGGATACTGTCTGACTTCTTCAAGAAGTTCACAAAGGGCATGCATGATGGAAAGGCTGCATCCCACCTAACTGGACCTGACCAAGGCATCTGACACACTATAATATTGCAGATAAACTGTCTTAACTGGCCATAAATACATACATCACCAGGTGTATAGCTAAGTGGATCACTGACAGGCCTTGTACTGTTGAAGTGTGTGAATTCACGACTAGCAAGAGGCCATTAACCAGTGCTGTACCACAGGGTTTTGTACCTCTCCTTTCCCAGTCAGTATTTACTCCCCAGAAGCCAAGACAAACTTAGACACTCTTTGTTTTCCCAACTTTGTGGATGACTGCAAAATGTGGGCAATCATTGAATCCACAGGCGCTCTTGATATACTGCAGAAACTATTAATGTACAAGTGATTTGTGCCATAGCCATGGAAACACACTAAATGAACATAAAAGCATAATTATTCCCTTTTGAAAAGCAAATACCCTAGCTAATTATAATATAGACAGTGCATCCATATGAGTAGACCCAATGGTACAAGATCTGGGTACCCAGTTACATAGTAATCAGAATGTAGACCACCATATGTGCACAGTGGTGACAAATCCCTTGTATGTGGCACAATTTGTAAGTATGAACGGGCCATTCACAGCAAAGGATATTATAATGCCATTGCACTTGGCCCTCATCACACCAATAATTGAGTACAATGCAGTATTTTGCAGGTACCTCAACACACATCTGCAACAGCTGGAACAACACTAGAGATTTTGCACAAAGAAGATGCGTGGTATAAACAAGAAGTCATATGCAGAAATATTTAAAGCACTATCACTGTATTATATCTACAACAGACTACTAATGTCTGATCTGTGCCTGGCCTACAGGGCACTCTCCAATCTCTCCTTGATGGCAATGTTATACATTAACACAAACTGCACAAAGGTCACTCATTCCAAGGATGGTAACCTAGCCTCTGACATAATAAATCATGTTGGAGAGATAGAAACATCTCTCACACATTACTCCTTCTCTGTAACATGCCTGCCATTCATGTAAAGCAAAGGCATATCCTGGCTCAAATGCAACATAGATCCATGGGTGGTTAATCATGATCATACTGCTGGTGCTGCAACCATATCCCTCATGGATAGAGGCAGTTGGTATTAGATGACATAGCATAGGCACATCCCTGCATGAACATTGCTCACATAGCTATTGAAAGTTACGTAAGTCATGTTAAATATGGATAGGCTTTTATGGGATCTTGGGACTTTTTCTAGTACTCTCCTATGCACCTATAAATCTATGAAGTTCAATTGTATCCTAGGTACATTTATAGTGTGACTGTACAGTGTCATGGACATACTAGTACATCACATCAGTATTACCACTTGATAGTTTGCTTGAACACATATGCATGCATGTCAGGATTTCATGGTAGCATATAATTTTCCATGGCAATGTTAGTGTGATAGTGATCATGTGGCACATGTTTTGAGTTTGACATGTGCTGATAGAAAGTGTGCTCCATGAATCATTTGGTATGTGAACAATATCACATTGATAGCTTCCTCACTTGTTAGAGCTAGACTTTGCAGTGCTGTACTTTCTGTGCAGAAGAACATAATTGATGCATTGCCATGAGTCTCACATGGTGCTGTACCATTCATGATGATGGATCACTTCCAAATGTAGTTATTTATTTATTGAATTCACACAACAATTGCAGATATTTCAGACAATATCCATTGCTATTACATGTGGCAGATGCATGCAATACACAACTGTGTGTAGGGAATCCACTCATACTATTGTGTTGTTTTCGAGTGTTGTTATCCATATGGCTGATACCTATATCATTCAGTGATGACTTACTCAAGTGTATCACTTTTGCCTCAGTGATCTGCCACACATTTGTTGTCATACATACATAAGTATTCTTTGTGGTGCATAGACATTAGAAGTCAACAGTGCAGACTTCCCTTCAAGGTGTTCTACAAGATGCCTGTGTGATAAGTCTTCCTGTGATGCACCCAGTAAATACATAGCTCATTGACAACATTGATGGCATGGTTACATTTTTTAACATATGGATTGTAGTTTATGTGTCATGCAAACCTCTCAGCTGGCTAAGATTGCCCCTAATTTAACTACAGGTATAACACTGTCCCTCTTAACACCTCCAGAAAGTAGTCATTATTGAGGAAGGTATGTTGAATTCCCCTTATAGATTAATGACAAATCATTACAGCTGTACATGTATATTCCTTTAGAACATGTATAATAACTTGCAATCACATATTTTATTTCAGTGTCAAAGATTAATGGGTGGTATTATTTTAACATTGTCTATGATTGTGCCTTCTTCTGTCTAATTTTGTCCATGAGCCTGTTGCTATTTGTCCCTGACTGGTTGAGAGCTATACTTACATTTTGGTAATGTTCAAGAAACTCATTTTGCACACCTTCACAATATCCATATACCCCTATTGTATACACCATCCTTGCTAAATGTCCTCTCCAGTTATCATGTCAGGATGTTTTTGTCATAACCAATCATCTCCATTGATATGCAACCTCTTGTGATAGTCACATAACATGCTATAATGTGTGATAATATAAATATACTCACACAGGAGATGTAATGTCCAGTACATACTGTGCTATGTACATATGGGATTAATGTTATGTACTGAATTATCTTTGGAGTGTGCATTCATTGACATACTGTTATCTGTTATATATTCCCATGTTTCAGATGTCCTCTTCCTCTTTCTTCATTCTTAACATTAATGTCTGTGGCCCTTTTTAATATGTAGACTTCCCCAGACTAGTGTATTTATACTGTAGCATATGTACCACTGATGATCACCAGAAATCTTTAATTTCATTATGCCAAAACATGCTGTAGTGTACATTGCACTAAGTGCACTTCTTTATAATGTGTTACTATTGCATTCATTGCATTCATTTTAACCCTGGTGATCATCGTCTGTTTGTGCAAATCTGCAGAGCACGTTTTCCTGTATGTAAACTTGTCTGCATGTTCGATATGCCTTCATGCTGCTTTACACTGATTCCTGGCTGGCAACGCTATTTCTGGCCATGAAACTTCACTTGTATTTGTGTAAGTGTGATGCACAGCATGCATATGTGATTAGCACTGTTGCTCATTACACAAACATGTAAACTCTGTGCAGGCTTCATGCTAAACCTGCATGGAGTTTATTAGATCTTTGGTTGAAAATCATACACAAATGTATGCTCAAGTATAAGCTTAGAGTTCTTTTAAATGCATGTGACATAGTCTGCAACAACTAAACCTGGATTCTAAAGAATAATTTATTTATTCATATGGCAAATATTACTGGTTCCCTGTATATCAATAATTAAAAAAAAAACATTCAAAAATTCCATTTAGACATTCAGAAATTAAAAACTAGCTATTTCCAGTGTTCCAGTTGCATTTATATTCAATTTTGTAGATCAAACACATTTAGATAAGATGCTAACTATAAAGACAGAAGGTTTATTTTTTTGGTATGAATTTTGAGAAGGCATGAATATATATTCCTCTGACAAAAGTATTGTTAGTAAATATAATCTAAATCCAAATGATTTGTCATTAATTCATAATATTCAAAAAATATTTACAAAACCAAATTCAATGCATTTCTAACAGTGATAAGGAATGATTTCTGTCTTTAGTAGTTTATGTGGCACAAATTATAATAGGTAAAGATGGAGTCTAATAGAAGATTATTAAAACTGTAAAATTTCTAAAACAAACTGTGTAACAGTTACTGGAAATGTATAGAAAAATGTCATTCAATTAATTAAATGAGGATAATAAGAATTTGAATTTGTAATCATCTGGTTTAACAAGCTGTTCTTTGTTTTGGAAGGTGTCTTTATGGTATACATATTTTTTGTTATTCGTTATACGATAGGTAAAATGTATAATACCCATAAATGTAAATTTTGGAGATGTGATAGAATGGCAAATGCAGATGTACTTTCCATAGTTGTGAAGGTCTTAAGGTAGTATGGTTAAAAGCCAAGACTTTATATTGTGAACTCAAATGGCTAATTTTATTTAAGATTGTACTCCTAAATGTTTTCAGAAATATAGTAAGCGTTATTATAACGTTTATTGTGAATAACTGGGAAAGTTATAACATAAATTGAAAAAGTAATACGGCACCATTATTTTTATGAATTTATTTCAATAACCACTAATATGTACCAATAAATGTGATAAAATGAATTAAAAAAATAAACCAATGAATTATAAACCTTGGACAAAGTTATGTATCCTATTAGATAAATATAATAATGAATAGTATGCAAGTTTAGTTTATTTTTTATCAGTGTTATGTTATACTTAATATTGATGATTTAATGGAAAATTGATGTTTTGAAATCTGTAAAAAAAAGTTTTTGAATGTGTTTTTTCTTTGTCATTCGACTACAAATGCAAATAAAAATGTACTTGCAAAAAAGAAAAGCTTACACATGTGGACCAAAGACCACAAGAATCTAAAACTCAATCTTATATAAAAAATAAACCAATGAGCAAATAAATTAATTTAAAAAAATGGGCTGTCTAGATATATAGAACATACTGACATGACTAGATTTTTAACAAATTTCCTTTGGCTTTATTTAATGGTATATAAAAAGATCACATTCCTCACTGGCTTCAAAAGTTATAAACTTAACACAAAACCTAAGGCTTGCTATTGTTAATTTTTTCCCCACTGTGGCAGAGATATTATACTGAAATTAGTACACTTTGTACCCCTTTATTGTCTACAGGGACTAATTGGTAGTCAATGTGACAATGCTAATGCAAGATTTACAATAACTAACAGAAAGAAGATAACCCATAATTTTAAAAGCAAACATTAAAGCTTGCATGATGTTTCCCACTAAAATCTACATACAGCCTGATTGTAAAAAATAAAATTTAGGAAAAGTAGATGGAACAATTGCACAGTTAGTAAAAAGAAAAAAACTCATTTCAGATGATGATAAAATGGCTTCAAATCACTTGCTTGGATATTGTATCTCAGTAGTTCAAATGTCACTACTTGATTACTTAGTTGTCTGTTTATTTATAGCTTAAGCCATATGACTGGTGTGGTCATTCAGGTCTCTCTAAGAAAGAATAAGATAGATTTTAAAATATCTCTCAGTGATCACTTTTCAACTGAGTTACAGCAACTCTGGAGTGAGAACTATTAGGTCTGTGTGGATATGGAGGGACTTGCCCTCCTCAAAAAAAAAATGATTATTTAAAAATGTAACATTTGCTCATACTGACAATGAGTTCAAGTAATTCTAATACAAATGTTTAAGTACTTGTGTCATACAAAGAAGTGTTGCAAAGCATTTGTATTATAAGCTCATTTTACACAAGGACCTGCACAGAAACTGATAAAATTAATTCTGATGGTAGTTGTTCTAAACAGCCCTCATTTTTAGTAAATAAGATCCTTAGTATGGTCTTAAAGTGGTAGGCATGTTAACATCAGTCTCAACCTATGCCTGACAAGCAAGTTGCCTTAATTCAATTTCGATTGAACTTTTACAGCTTCTTGTTTATTTGTTTCTATAAATTATTTACTATTATAACATATTGAAAATGTTATAATTATACAAATGTTACCTTGTCATACTTCATGAAATGCTATATTTTACTGTTAATCATTCTCTTCACAAAATCATAGATTATGTCAGTTTTTAGTCATCTTTGAATCTGAACTTTTACCTATTTGAACTTGAACATATACTCCACTGTATAGCAAGTCAGTTGATAATCATTTACAAGTTCCATAAAAACTTTAAATAGAAAATTACATGCACTGATAGCAAGAACCTCTGATGTTAAAAAGTAGATCTGCTTGAGTATGTACATACTGTGAACAGGTATCATAGTCATCGCCACTTTAAGACTACTGCATAACATAGCCATTAAATTATGCATGCATATCTTAATGCATTGCATATTATGCATAGTACCAGTGCATTCATGATGACTGAAGAGTTAATATTATTTCTTCTGAACTGCCTTTTTGTTCATAAAAAAAACTACAGGTTTGGTTAAAATGCTGGTGTATCTTAACTTTATTGTCACTACTGATCAACATTACTGGGTAACCAGAGGTGTCAAGTCAAAGTCAAAATCAAACTAAACGTTATTGTTGATCAGATATACACAGCAGTACAAGCTGAATGAAATTATGTTGCTTTGGTACCAGTGCAAGACATAACAATGAACACATAGTTTGGATGACAGTAAGACTAATGCAAACACAGTAATAGTTAAAATATTAACAACACAATAAATTACTACAACTGGACAGAAAGACATTAGACAATATGTGCATCATGTAAGATGTGTATTATGACATGGTGTCAGAAATGAGATCCTCTTCACAATGTAAAAATGAAAATGCCTTTCCTATCAGAAAACCATGCCAACTAGACAAGCATTGCTCATTAAGCTCAGAGCAAGCTGTTTTACTGAAAACAGGCTGTTTTTCCTCATAGACTGGGCATATTACTGATCATAATCTCTTCAGCCCAAGAAAACAGACTTTTATTAAGAAAACAAAATGTTTGTCAAAAATAACAAAATGCAACCCACAGGAGCCATTTGCCTTCTTGAAACCATATAGCTGACCTGCCTGGAGGCACAGGTTGACATATTTTAAAATAGTAACCAAGTTAGATAAAAGAATCGGGGAAATTTAAGTAACCACTTTTTCATATTTGATGGGAATAGACATGGAGGCATGATACAGTACCTTTTCATTCTTAGAGAGCCAGAGTGTTACATATGAATTAATAATTATGAAGCTCAATTAATATTTTGTGGAAAAAATAAATATTATACATGAAAAGTCATACTTCCCATATGTGTACAAGCCAAAGAGAAATGTGTAGAAACTTTAGCAAGGTGCTTATATGAACTGTCTGAAAACTGGGAGTTTAGTGAAACAAAAGGTAAACAGATTAGAGAAAGAAATGTTATTGGTCTGGCTGGTGTAGACATGTCTCAAAAGTTACAACAGGAAGTGACTCTAAGTTTATTTAGTTAGTTAGTTAGTTTACCAGGGTTGTACACTGATCACAATAGACCATTTGCATGCACAGCCTGGGTGAAGAAATTCACAGAATAATAAAAACAGAACAAATTCACAAATGTGGGGTACACAGAAATACTCAGACTAGGGATCTAAATCTCTTCTGCAACATCAACAGAACAGTTTGGAGGGACAGGTATATCTTGCAAAGGTTACTGCTGCTCTGGAACAGACTCCCCGGCCACATAAAACAAAGTTCACCCTTGTCCATATTCAAATGCAACTTGGATCTATGGATGGGAGACAGAAAATTTACCCCAGATCTGTCTCCTGTACTAGCAATTGACAGAGGCATCTCTTAAATGCTTTATCCCATGCATGGGTCCCTCAAATTATCCATGATATGATCCAGTGGATATATAATTATTGATCATGGTATGGGTAAGGCTCATTTCTAACCAAATGGGAGAGGTTAATTTGAGCACAAAAAAGGAAACTGATTAGGCTTCAAATGGCCTGCAAGAGTAACTATCCTAGTACTTACCTATGAAGCTGTGAATAATCACAGATGATATGGAATCCCAAAGACACTTGAAAGAATATGTAAATATTACTAATAGAGTGCACTATCCTAGTACTTACCTATGAAGCCGTGAATAATCACAGATGATATGGAATCCCAAAGACACTTGAAAGAATATGTAAATATTATTAATAGAGTGTAAAAACAAATTTGGATCAGGGGCGGCTCGTGCTATAGGACTGGGGGACTGCAACCCTCCCACCTGTAAAATGTGTCCCCAACCTGTGTATAAAATAAAGTCCCAATCCCCCCACCGTCCCGAACATATAAAAATTAAAAAAAAAATACACAAAAATTCTCAGACTCTGAGCATGCGTGCTTAGTTCCTGGCTGCTGTGTTAGGCAGACCAGAACTCAAAGCATGCATGCTCAGGCATTCCTGAGCTCCAGACTGCTTAGTTAGGTAGTCCGGATAGGGAAGGGAGTTAACTCCACCCTTCCGACCCAGAGATCTGTGTGGTGGTGACTGCACAAACCAGACAGTCACCGGACTGCATCACCCACAGGCTGGGCCAATTGCAGGAGGCTCCAGCCTCCTCACATATCGTGGGAGACATGCGCGGGCTAGTATGGAGGACAGGTGGATCAGTAGTATGGAGGAGGATGCATGCGCAGGCTAGAGGATGACTGATTGGGGCATTTGTGGATCACTTGGAGCCAAGAGCAGACCAATCTAGGAAACAGCTACAGGACATGACCGTCAGGTAAGGTAGGTGTGTGTGTGTGTGTGTGTGTGTGTGTGTGTGTGTGTGTGTGTGTGTGTGTGTGTGTGTGTGTGTGTGTGTGTGTGTGTGTGTGTGTGTGTGTGTATGTGTGTGTGTGTGTGTGTGTGTGTGTTTGTCTCTATTTTAGTTATCAACTGATCATTGGCAGGGCTGATGTCTTAATTTCTAGAGTCAATAGGCATCTTTTATGTAATTACTAAAAGGAAAAATCAAGATTTTCTGAATGTGAAAAAAGGTAAAACAATGGAGTTCTCTGTGTATCTTGTTACAGAACAGCTGTAAGAAGTAGCTGCTTTGCAGCTGTAATGCATTCATGTTTGTTCTGGATGTCTCTTGAGAGTGTTTTTTTTTTTTTGTGGAAAATAGATACGTTCTTATTAGGACTGCTCCCTCGAATGATTTATTATCAATAAAGACTAACTAAAATATTAAGTCAGGAATACTTTATTGATAAAAAAGCATCTTATTGCATTGAGTGTGGACTGTGACAGCATCCATTTTGGCAAGATAAGGTACTGATGTGTTTCTGCAAGTCTGAGGGTCAGCAAAATGCATCATAACTTAGTGGACCTTCTTGCAGCACATAGAATGTTGGCTTCATCATCAGCTGAATGACTTTGCTTGGAGTGTTTGGCCAGGATGAATGAAAATAAGCTAGATACTTCTGCACAGTACAGAAAAGCATTGTGCAGTGGTTTAGTGTGCTGTTATGGCAGAATTTTGTGTAGACAGCTTATCTTTTGCCATGTGTTTGCTGATCACAGTATTGCCCGATCCCACTCCATACTCACATTTTCCTTTTCCTATCTGATCGTTTTAATTCCAGTATGAAGGAGTATTACTGAATGTTTTGCCACTCTTACATCTTTGATAATTTGTTTATTTTGATGAATACAAAATCTACTGAATTTTATCATGATCATTATGGCAATCTTGTGTGCTAGCAAATGAATAAAGATGATGTTTATGATTTTAGCAGTAGCAGTATAAATGCATAAGTTTAGGAAGTTTAGGAGTCATGATTTTCTGCATGCTTGTGTCGATGAAGAAGTGACCACTGGAAATATGGCACCATTTTGTGGAGTTCTAGAGATGATGGGTAAGTAACCTTACACAAAGTCAAGTTAGTGATTTTGATGTTATAGCCAATTTAAATAGATTTATATAATGCTCCAAACCATGCAGAATATTTAGGCTTAAAACACATTGTGAAGGTGAGAGCAAGCTTTATTATGTCAGGTACATATGTTGCAAAGTAAAATTATACAGTCTGTAGTACTACTATTTATGTGACAGAAAAAAGAAAAGACAAAACAAAGGATAAAGAAGGGTAGGAGCAGAGGCAGCAAATGTAATGCTGAGAGACTAGGCCAGAGCTTTAGAAGTCTGAGGTTCTTCATTGCTGCAGTTAAAGCCTTCTGCATTTCACTCTTTGTCTTTGGAATTTAAGAGTCCAGTTCATATTGTGATGTGTTTGTTAGTTACACTGGGATTCAAAGCTACAGTGCATGCTAAAATGAAAACGACAGTTGGACAGTGGGAGTTTACTCCATCCATATATCTTTACCTTTCTGCTCAGGCTGTGTCCCTCACTTCATGCATCCTCTATATATAGGGAGGTTGTGTCTTCCTGGTTGGGAAAGGCATTTCTCATTATTTGTTAGCAAAATCAGATTACTGTTTTTGGAAGAGCATTATCATAACATTGATGAGGTGGAGGAGCTAAAGAAATCTGTGCAGTCCAGAGAGGGTGATATAGAGGTGAACTGTCTAGAAAAAAAAACAGTACAAAGAGATATAAGATGCCCATGGGACAAGAGCTACATTGTATATCTCAAGTGGGCACAACCAATAATAAAACATTCCTTACAGATCTCTTTAATGTGGAAATATTTAGATTACCTTTACGTCTGCAGAGATTGTGCATATTTACTGACACTGGTGGATTGTAGAAGTTTGAGTAGATTTTATGATGGAAATGTTCTGAACTGGGCAGTTTTGTCATTATTAGTGAATGCATTTTTTATTGTTTACTAGAAAAATGTTCAAAACCATAAATTTAAAATGCCCTCTAACAGCTGTACTGTATTATACGAGGAATATAATTTAATACAATCAGGAAGGTGTATCAAATAACACATGTATGTTTCCTATGCAAGGGGTCTATGATTTGAAAACAGCCCAAAGTTAATCTTTATCTGCCACTGGCCAGATGTATTTTCTTTGAATGTGGGTTTCAATGCTATTTCAATGAATGTGAGTTTCAAGGGCAGAAAAGTTTTAATGCTAAGTCTATTTTCATTGTGAGATTGCATTGCTTTGTTTAGCAGATTTCTATTAGTGTTTGTGCTACAAAATGCAAAATAAAACTTTTAAATGAAATCTAAATCATTGTAGAAGCAAAGCAGTATGCACATTACAAAGTTTATGGTAAATGGGGTGAAATAGCCAAGTCATGGTACATTGAAATAGCTGCAGGGGGAGGTCCCATTCGACCATGATTTTGTGAGGAGGAGAAGGGCAGCAAACTCGACAGCCTGGCTGAACTATACCTCTTAACTGTCCAGATTTTTGTAGAATTAATAGATTTTTGCTTCTTATTTTTGGTTTGTTCCTCATAAAATTTGTGGTTTTCTGGCAAATCATTTAGGAATGAAGTCAGTAAATAATGACAGACATTGAGTTTCAGAATTCATACTCTTCAGAAAAATTCATGCTAAAGCAAGACCTGTTGTTCTGTCAACTATGTTTATACAAGAGCAACTTTTAGTACTGGTCGTATGTTCCCCTAATATATTTGGCCTTGTCCAAATTTCCTGTGTTAAGAGGATGAGAAGTACACGCAAATAAATCACTTTATAGAATTAGGTATACCCAAACCTCTCAATAGTCCCTGATTTTGGTTCAAAATGATGCTCTCCCCCAGTAATCCCTCGGCAAAATGGCAAATTTGGAAGAAAACGTAGAGGGTTTACAATTAATAAATAATTGTAATGATCAGTTATAGATTACTTTTAATTTCAGAAATGCATGTAGATTCTCTTATTTTGTCAGCTGCTCAAGTTAACAGTAGTAATATTAAAAAGTGTCCCTTCTTTGACAGGTTCCCAGCTGTATTGTGTGGGTATTTTATATTTCTCCATCACATTTTAGGTCCGTTTTTCATAAAATTGTGGTTTTCTGGCAAATTAGTGGCAAATCATTAAAGACTGAAGTTAGAAAATAATGACAGACATTTGAGTTTCAGATTTCATGTCCTTCAGAAAATTAATACTAATGCAAGACCTACTATTCTATTATCTTCTTAAGTTTATAAGAGCAATATTTAAAAATTGTCTTATTTTTGGGCTTTTGTCCCACTTCTGTTTATGGCTTTGTCCAGATTTCTTGCTCTGAGGCTGAGAGATATGACAAATGTATCAGGGCCATCACCGTCAGCCAGAGTCATTTCATTGTGACATATTTGTTGCACCCCACTCTCACACTTAGTGACTCTGGATGTGTCCAAGCAAGGGAAGGAGCAGTTATGCAGTGTTAAGTATGCAGAGCCCCCCCGCCCCATCCAAGGTAGACACAAGTACTACAGTGGCTTTTCATCTGTCCTTGATTTTGCAGAATATTTTGGTTTTCTGTCATATTTTTATACTGTTGATTTATGCTTCTTATTCAGAAAATCCACATTATTACACTGCCTGTTGCACTGTGTTTAAGTAGGAATGCTTTAATAACCATCAGGTACACTTGTCTGAGATTGTAAGATGCAAGTAAGCTTTAATAAGCATACTGCTAAAAGATTATCAACACTGAAACCTTTTCGTTGTTGTGATGAAGAGAATATTTACATAACTAAATAACATATAAGCCTTGGGTATTGAAATGCATATGACAGTATTTGTAATAAAGGACAGGATTACAGTATTTTCAGAAGCTCACTACATTTGTTGGAGACTTGCAGTCATCTTTGCAGGCTTTACCAGCAAACTAAACAGAGTGCCAATCTGTCATGTGTGGTCCATAACCTGTGCAATAATCATTTTAGCAATTTATCTTGAGCTTGTTTCTTGTTTGTTCATTTTTTTACTTTGATCATGTTTTCCCCATGAAACAAGTAGATTGTTGTTGTCAGGCAGCAGGTCTTTTTTGGATAAGAAACATTTTCACAAGTGGGGGTAACACAGAGATTGTTACTTTCAGCATGCTACTTTTATAAAGCTGAAAATATAAATTATAATTAGAACTGCAGTGCAAGGAGAAGTGGTTTGAGTTGAGTGCTGCTTGTTTTTTTTATACTTGATTTTGATTGGCATTCCAGTAATGTATTTAAAAAGTAATTATTTTTTCATGCCTCACAACCTTTTTGTTTTCAGCTAGATATTAAGTAAGCTGTCATGTAGCCAATGCATTGAAATATTTGTTTTCTTCTACACTTCATTTTGTCTTGATTGGACTCTCATAATGACGGTTTGGCACCCAGGGCAGCCTATTTAATTAAAGTCCCATTTTTTGTTGTTTTGAGCATAGTTCTGCCCCTTTCTAGTTGGTCACACCCCTTCCATTTAGCCCCACCCATTCATCTGTCTCCTGCAGCCCCCCTTTGATTTGAAGTCACCAGCTGCCACTGATTTGGATTAATTTTTGTAGTAAATATCAAAGGGAAGCAGCAGTTGAGAACAGACGGTCAAACTATAAGTGAATCAAGTGAGGAGGGACTTAGGTGGTATGTCCAGTGGAAAAGCACTTGTAGTTATATTTTTTATGGAGGTGTCTATTGAGTTGTGCTTTTAAAGTCGGGAACAAGGAAACTTCATTTAGATGAGGGGGAAGGGATTGCCAGAGTTTGGGTGCAAGAATGGAGAAGAAGTGGTTGTACAGTACAGTTTGTTTTGGGGTATCTGGAGTGAGGGCATAAATTGAGAGAGGCTGTGGAAATTGTAGAGGGTAGTTTTATTATAGAGTTTTGCTGCAATAGGTAGGAGGGTACCCGGCTGAAGTAGTTTTAAAAGAAGAGATCTTAGGAGTATCTCAGCTCTGTAGGAGACTGATAACCATCTGGATTTATAGATGGAAGTATAGTGGTGTTCCTGAGGGTGGAAATTGGAAATTAATTGGCAGATTTTATTTTCCATGGACTGTAGAGTGGGCAGGTTCTATTTAGAGGCTTTGGCTATTATGAGGAGCCAATATTCAAGTTGAGCAAGGAGGACTCCTTTGCTTATTGCAGCTGTAGCTGGTCTGGAGAGAAAGATATTTTCCAAGACCAGAATAAAAGTGAACTGATGTTTTTCTTCATGTTTTCAATGTAGCTTTGGAAGCTAAGCGATTTGTCTACCCACATTTAGAGGATGTGGTTGTTTCTATTGAGATCTGGGATACTGAGATTTTTAAGAGATTTTTCTTCAGCTTTTATGAGGTTCCAAATATCAATTTTTTGGGGGGGTTGGAATGGTTTAGAAGTAGCTTATAATTGTTTAGCCTAGAATTAAGGGAATAGAGTTCAGACAGAAGCTGAATTTGAATAACTTGAATGGAGAGAGACTGGCTCAAAGGATAACCATGTCATCAGAATAAAGAGTGATAGAAAGGATAGGAAGGTCACAGGAGTACTTTGTTTAGTAAGACTGAAAACAACAGTGGAGTAAGTATGGACCCCTGGTACACTCCTCTGAGATGGGATGCTGGAGGTGATATGGATGAGCCTATATTGACTCTGAAATACCTATTTCTTAAGAAATATTGGAACCAGGTGATAGTGTTGAGGCTGTCCTTAATTTCTTGGAAAGAATGAAGGACCAGGTGGTGGTCAATAACAACAAAAGCATTTTAAAGTCAAATTAAGAATGTTCTTGAAAGGTTCCTTTATCCATGTTGAAAAGGAGCTCATCTCTAAGTGACCATAATGCTGTTATTGTGTTCTGACCAGCCCAGAATCCATGCTGTTTAAGAGTTAGGAGATGGTAATGTTGTATATAATTGGACAGCTGGTTGTAGAATAGTTTTTCAAGTGAGTAGGGAAGATAAGGATCCTTGAAGTAGCCTTCAGGGGATAGGGTATAAGCCTCCCAGCAGGGAGGAAAAAATGCCACTAGTAATACCCCTTTGGAAGCAGTACTGCGGTGGTACAGCAGTGTAACAGAGCTTTTGAAATGTAGTACACCTGAGAGTGCGCTTATTAGATGCAGATTACTGTTTCCAAACAGCAAACTCAGAACCAAACCCACACTACTCAGCTGTAGAACAAACTCTCAGAAGTGCCCATGCCAACCCTTGGTCAGAAAACATGGATTCTGCCCAAAAAACAAATTGAACACACAAAGACGAAGACAAGAAAGATGCAGTCAAAATCTCATATTAAGTCCATCACGTTTATTCGAGCCATCAAAGCATAGTTCCAGATATACAAATTAATGCCTTCAGAGATATTGTGCTTTGATGGCTCGAATAACGTGATGGACTTCCTATGAAAATTCTGACTGCATCTCTCTTCTCTTCATCTTTGTGTGTTCAATTCATTTTTTGGGCAGAATCCGTGTTTTCCAACCTAGAGTTGGCATGGGCACATCTGAGAGTTCGTTCTACAGCTGAGTAGTGTGGGTTTGGTTCTGAGTTTGCTGTTTGGAAACAGTAATCTGCATCTAATAAGCACACTCTTGGGTGCACCACATTTCAAAAGCTCTGTTACACTGCGGTACCACCGCAGCACTGCTTCCAAAGCGGTATTACTAGTAAAAGTAGGGAAGATGAAGACATGGCAAAAGTGGGGGATATTTTCTGGCTGAAGCTATTTGGAAAAGGGTTTGACAAGAGCAGTTTTCCATATGTCTGGCACTGTGTTTTGAGTTAAACAGAGGTTATAAATATGGAGAAGAGGTATGATAAGGCAGTCTTTAGAGAGAAATATAAACCAGGGGAGTTAGTTATCTGCAGCAGGAGTGTAACTATGTGATATATTTTCTAGTAGGGGTCAAGGTCTTTATGAGTTATTTTCTTAAAATAGAAGAGGGAGATAAAAGTAGTGGGTTGAGGTGAGTTGGGGTATTGGTAGAGGTTGTGGTACTAGGGAGGTGGCTGAATTCCTTGAGTAAGACAAAGGTTGAGAGTTGGCCTTGAGAGTTCTTGATGCTGATAGGGGAGGAGCTGGGATCTGTGGATTTTCAACCTGTGAGAAGATGTACTTCCTGCTAGACATGTTAGAGTTTGCCTAGCAGAGCAAATTGTTTCTGTTTGAAATTGTTTTTTTTTTTTTTTGTCCCTTCATATGGCTTGCTTAGCTAAGTTACACAGAGAGGCAAAAGTATTCCAATTTTCTGGTGAGGAGTTTTCCTCCCATGAAGACAACACACTGTCCCTTTAGAAGATGCCATATAAATTGACAAAGAAGGAAGGAAAATGCTAATTTAAAAAATGGAAATGATGTACGTGAAGTAAAATTCACAAAAAAAGTAAAGCAACCAAATGCACGAGAAGTAGGATGCATGTAAGCTTGGCAAATGTAGGCAGTATAAATGTTAGCATGCTGAGTCAGTGCAGTGTGCAGCATGAGGCAGGCTGTATAAGACATGCCAAAGGCTGGGCTGGTTTGCTGTCATTTGTATGACAATCATAACTAAAGAAGTTGCTTTTGAAAATAAAACTGAAAATAATGTTCAGACTGTTTTTTCCTGGGTTCAGTGACTGTTATGTCTAATATTGAACAGTCTGGAAAGCAAAACTTCCTATACATAGACCTCAAGTGAGTTCCAAGATCAACACAGGGACTAATGTCACTGTTATATCATGTGCTACCTATAAAGTTTCTCAAAGCATCTGCATTTGCATGAAGCAGAGACTAAAATGCGTTGCTCTGCAGGCAAACTCAAGTGCATTGGTAGATTGCTCACCATGTCTGAGTGGAAAGGGCACATGCTTGAGTTCTGGGTTTATGTACTGGATGTTCCACATATAAAAATAATCTGCTCAGCAGAGTTAGAATTTGCAAGAAGAGCTTACTTGTCAGAATAAATGAAGACTGTAGATGATTTTGGTAAAGTGGTCTGCTTAATTGTGATTCAGTAAAGATTAAATTAAAACAGAATGGTGCTCCATATGCTTTTATCACACTCAGGATAATGATATTTTCTGTGCTGTTTCTAAAGTAGTGGCAGAACATAAAAGAGTGCAATGTCTTGGCATAATAGAAAGTGTAACTGAACCTGATGAGTGGTGTGTGCCAATGGTATCAGTGGTAAAGCAAAATGGCAGCATATTAATATGTGTTGATTTAAAGAGTCTTCATGATGCACTCGTACAAGAAAGGTTCACTCTGCCCACACTAGAAGACATATAACCTAGATTAGTTAATGCTGAAGTGTTTCTACATTATGTGTACAGCAGAGTCTAGCAATTATCCCTAGAGGAAGAAAGCCAAAAGATAACAACCTTCATTAAACCAAATGAGATAGTTATGTTTTAAGAGACTGCCATTTGGCATAACTTCAGCACCTGAAATGTTTCAGCATAAAATTACTGACTTGCTCAAGAAGCATGATTGTCATGATGTTTTTATGGATGATATACCCAGTATTTGATCCAGATAAAGAAATCCATATTTAGAGATTCGAGGCAATGTTCCATAGTATTTCTTAGTTAAAATTAAACCAAGTCAAATGCTGCTGAGCTCTAGTGCTTTGGTCACAGTGTAAGTCCTAATAGAATCTGGCAAGATGCAATCAAAGCCAGAGCAATAACTGAGTTGCAAAATCCATCTGAACTGAGACAAGCCCCAGGCTTGATTAACTTCATTGTTAAGTTCATGCCAGATCTCTCAACTATGCTATGTCCAAAAACCAACCTGTTAAAGAAAGAGATAGGACATGGGGAAATGCTCCATCCCGACCACAGGGCAAAGTGAAAGGAATGGTAACAACAGTTCTAGTGCTTGCATACTGTGATGTCAGTAAACTGACAATAGTGAGTGCTGATGTTAGTAGATATTGCCTAGATATAACATTACTGAAAATGGATAAACACATGTTATGTCCTATTGCCTATTGCTCCAGAATGCTAACTGATGCTGAACTGGAATGTTTGCAAATCAAAAAAAATAAATAAATAAGAGTGTCTTGCATGTGTATGGGTATGTTAAATTGACCAGATATGTATTACAGCTTGAGTGTTTCCAACGTTAGACTGGCCACAAGCCATTGGCTCCACTGATTAATTCCAACAATCTAAACAAAGTGCCTCTGAGATTTCAAAGGCTAATTATGAGACTGAGAAGGTTCGATACCAATGCAATACATGTGCTTAGAAAACAATTAATGACAGTTCACATACTATCCAGAAAACCTATGCATGACCAACTGTTGGCATATACCAAAACACGTTACCACCTATGGGAAGAGCATAATGACAACCAGACCTGTGACTATAAAGATACTAGAAAGCTAAAGCAAGCTATCCGAGACAACTATGAGTTACAACCTGTTATCCAATATGGCCAAGATGCATTGCCAAAGCAAGAACCAGTAATTCCACACAGAATCTGCCAGAGGATGCAGGAATCCAACCAAATCTATGCACCACAATGGTGTAAATCCAGAAAAAATATACAATGCTCGAAGTAAAAACTATAAGATTTATTAAATTAAATGTTACTAATTGAGTTCATCCCTGAAAAATCATGGGACTTCTTTAGAGTGACTTTGCGACATACAGAAAACAGTTTAAAAACAAAAAAGCCCATGAAAATAATATTGTTACTCTTGGGCTGTACAGAAGTTAAAGATACAGCACATATCGTTTAAAATAAAATAGGTTAGAACACTCCTATTACGCACATAAAATGTCCTGTATTGCCTGTTTAAACCACAGCCTCACTCTTTGAGAGGGGCTTTTGCTGCCTTGAGAAACAGTAATATGGCCAGGGGAATTGTGGATTTAAAAATGTTCACAAGAAAATTACATTTTAGCATAATATTTGATAATGTTGAGTTGAGGGCAGATAATTATGGTTCTTGTACGAAACCAAGCATTTTTAACCCTCCCCTAAATCCTACTATTTGTTTGTTTGAAAATATATGTGAACATGACATGAGAAAGGTATATAAGGATCATAGATGAGGGAAATGTGACCTTATGGACACTGAATGGGCCTTATTGAATGATATTGTCAGCAACCATTCCCAATTAGATGCATGAAGCCAGACAGGGGAAGTGGGATGGTAGTCATGGTCCAAACTGATTATATTAGCAGAATGGAGGCTGTGTTAGTTGCAGACCAGTATGAAGACAGCTCTAGGAACCAACTGAACATTTCATACACAAAAAGTGACGGCGATTTACAATTTATTACTTGAGGAATTGCTTTCTATCAAAGAATTTAATTACATTAAGAACAATTTTCCCTAGATCCCTTCTATCTTTGGGATCTCTAAATTACATAAAGATTTGTGCAATTCCCCTTTATGCCCAGTAGTAGATGCCAAAGGCTGTGAAACACAGGGCATGGATAAGTTTATTGATGTTAAATCGAAACATAGCTTAGACCAGGAGGCACACATTTATAAAGACTTACAGGACTTTCTTAAAAAGATCCAAAAACAGACAAGCGATAAGAAGTTGATACTAGTTACAATAAATATCAATGATTTATTCTCCATTATACCCTATAACATTGGGTTGTATTGGTTTACACTAAACCTGACCCGGTACATTGACCCAAGCAATAGATTAGCCAATTGCATTTCCAATCTTATGGATATCATTCTCAATAATACACTTGGTTTGAAGGATCTATTTACAAGTAGGTCAAAAGTGTTACAATGGGGGCCGCATGTGCCTCCATATTTGCTAACACTATATTGGCCTATTGGGAATGGAATTATGTGTTCAATACTTCATTTGCCAATTGCTGGAGCCTTTATGTGCACTTCCTAGATTATATCATCATTTTTTCGCGAGACACTGTGAGTAGGTTAGATGAGTTTTTTCATACATTAATAGTATCACCCATTTTCTTAAAATTGCTATGACAAAGTCTTGTGAGGTCATCAATTACTTAGCTGTGAAGTTAAAAATTGATCATGCCAGCAGATGTTTCACTTCAGTTCAACTTTGTATAGGAAACCAATGCATTCAAATTCTCTTCTTCACTTTGAAAGTTGTCTATCTTCACCACCAGAAGAAAGCCTTGGTTAAAGGGCAACTGGTGCATCTAGTGAGGAAAGGTTTATGAAGCTAAAACATTTTATTTATTTATTTTGTCAACATTTGTTAGCAGGGTTAGTCCAACTGAGCCAGGGTCCCATTTTCAGTGGAGATCCAAGGAAAAAAGCTCCAGACAAATTACAATCTTACAAAAGATAAACAAACATACACGGTGGTCAGATGTGCAAGTACTGAACATAAGATAAGTTTACTATAATTCACAGCACTGCATTCTTTAAAGCAGTGACAATAATATTACAACAGTATACCATATATGAAATACACTCTCGGTATTTAACCAAAGAGACATAGTATTAGAATAAGTTTTTGTTTTTAAAATATAGAAAGAATAGAGTAGAATTACATGATAGAAGAGGAATGGATAGAAATGAGGTGATATATCAAAGAAGAGTAAAAGAAAAGGGGTCTATATTATAGGAACGAAAACTGACAAGAGCGAATACGGCTTGAGCAACACATACTGAGCGAATGTCCATTATATCGAAAGACAGAAACAAAACAACTAACACAGGAAATCTCTCAGAAACTGTTTTATGCAGAGTGAAATCCCCCCTGCACCCCCACACCCCCTCTACTTAAATATACCAACTCCGAGATTGCACTCCATTGAAATAAAGGGAAGAATTCCCTATGACGATCTCCGTTCGCTTTTTCAATATTCGCGATATTCGCTCAGTATGTGTCGCTCAAGCCGTATTCGCCCTTGTCAGTTTTCGTTCCTCTAATATAGACCCAAAGAAAAGTAAGCAAAAAGAAAATAGTCGTCATGTGGGGGGTTGACATAGGCTTGACCCGATCTTTTGTAGATAATGTTTAAGCTCTAGTTTAAACAGGTACTTTTGCAGAATTTTTCTTGTATGTGGGAAGTGTTCCAAGCATGAGCTACAGAGTATTTATAGAGGAACTTTCAAATATTTTATTGGGTTTATAGATATCAAGGAGGTGTTTGTCAGTTGTACATAGGTGACAACAGGGATTATAGTAAGATACTAAGTTAGAGATGGAGGGGCAGGAAGAGGGTCATTTAGGATGGAGTGAGTAATATGCAAGTGAGGAAGAATTAGTTGTTTTGAGAATTCAGGCCACTGAAGTGTCCTAAGGGCGAGACAGTGATGGGATTTGTAACGGAGATTAGAGGCAAATATGGCTATTTTATTGTATGTTTGCTCAAGTTTGGATAGAAGTGTTGATTAAACATTTGTAAGGATAGGGGCTGCGTACAATAGACAGGGTAAAAGGAGAGACTGAGCTAGAGAGGGTTTAGAGGAAGGTGTAAGGAATTTTTTGATTGTGACAGAGTTGGCAGAGGTTCTGGTGGGTATTTTTTATACATTGATGAATATGTACATTTACATCAAATTTTAGTTCATCATCAGTCATGACACTGAGTGGTTTGGTATGGGGTTCAGGTTTTATGATGGTATTGTTAAGGGAGGTGATAGAAAAGGAGGGTTTGTGATGTGAGAGTGTGCTAGGAAAGAAGAGGAGTTTAGTTTTTTTTTAGGATTTAGTACGAGTTGATTATCTAAGAGCCATGTTTCAAATGATAAGAAGGTGTTTTGAGTGAGAGCTAAAATATCTGAAATGCTATGGGCATTGGTGATGAGTGGAGTTGTTGGCATATTGTAGAAGTGTTGAGAGGCTACTAGCAGAATGTAGTTTGTTAGTGAAAATATTGAACAAGAGGGGATCCAAGATAGATCCTTGAGGAACACCAGTGTTGACTGGAAGGAAGGGGGAGAATACAGTGTGTCAGCGAATGGACTGTTGCCTGTTGGATAAGTAACTAGAAAACCTGATTATAGAAGAACTAGAGAGATGGAGGTCAGAGAGTTTAGACAGAAGTTTAGAGCGTGAAACAGTGTCAAAGGCCTTAGAGAGCTCGATGAATAAACAGTAGACTAGCATGTTGTTATCACTGGCCTCTGTTACTGTTTGTGTGAAAGACAGTAGCTCAGTGGAAGTGGTATGGTGTGGTCTAAAGCCATGTTGGGTGGAAGTTAGCAGGTTATTATCGAGTAGGTGTTTGTGTAACTGGGTATGGACACACTTTTGTAGAATTTTGGATAAGGCTTACAGGATAGCAAAGGGCCTATAGTTTGAAGGATCAGTAGAGTTTTCTCGCTTGTGAAGAGGGATTGTGTAGAAGGAATTCCATATATCAGGGATATGGGCTTCGCTAATGGAACAATTTATGAGTATAGCAACAGGGAAGGCAATGGATTATGCAGTGATTTTAAGAAAATAAGATGGCAGTCTCTCAGCAGAGGGGGAGCAAGGCTTATGTTTGTTTAGGAGAGATTTAATGATGGTGGTGAGAACTGGTTTGAAAGAGAAGGCATTGGAGAGAGTTATGTTGAAAGATGAAGGAAGGGAAGAGAATGTTCTACTATTTTGTGCATGTTTTTGGATTGTTTCTATGAAATAGTTGTTTAGGAGAGTGGCAGTTTCAGTAGCTGTATTATGTGGAAAGGGGTTGGGAGTAGAATGATTGCCAAGGTAAAGAAGATTATTAATGGTAGAGTAGAAATTTTTGGATTTTTATGTGGGCTAGATTGGTTGGAGCAGAAAAAAGATTTTTGTTATCATAGTTGTCTAATTTTTTAGACAGGTTTCTGAGCTCTTTATATCTTAGAAGTAGGAGAGGAGATTTATTTTTAACCCATGCTTCCAGACACTGTCTCTTTCACGCATAATGGAGTGGGTATGTTTTGTAAGCCAGGGGGCAAAGTTGGATTTTATTCTGATTTTTTTCTGGAAGGTGCTATGGATTTGAGTATGTCAAGAAATATCTTATTGAAAGATGTTACAGCCTCTTTGAGAGGGAAGTGATATAGAAATGACCATTTAATGCTAGACAATTTGGAGTTAAAAGTACCTGGATTGAAATTAGTAAGTTTGCAACATTCTCTGTATAGGTGGTCTTTGGGAGGATGTTGGGTGAATCTATGGATGTAGCTAAGGGAATGGTCACTTAAAGAGTTAGGAAGTATGCCAGAGTTATGATAAAGGTTGGGATCTGAGGTAAGGATCCAGTCTAGGATAGGCCCAGAAGCAGAGTTTTTGTTAGTATGAGTAGGGGAGGATATAAGCTGGGAGAAGTCATGAAGGTTGAGACTGTGACTAGAAGATGTGGTAGAAAGTTTAGACCAGTCTATGTTTACACCTCCAAGAATAATGGTTTCATATAGACTAGATTGAGTGAGCCAGGAGAAAAAGTTCTCAAGGATAGGAATATTATCCCCTGGAGGTATATAAATAGAGGCTATGACAAATATTTTTATGTGGGTTTAGGTGACAGTTTACAGTAAGGATTTCAGCAGGAGCAATGCTAGGTACAGGAACTGAGAGTGGAGAGAGATTAAGTTGTTCAGAGGGAGATATAAAGGGTATGCTAATATTGAGGATGGAGAAATATTAAAAGGTATGCTTTTGAACAGAGGATACCCACAAGAATATTTGGAAAAGATATTCCAAGAGGTTTTACAGAAAAGGAATGAGCTTTTTTATAAACTCCTTCTAGGTGGAAAGAATGATGGGGTGATGACAAGTGTAGTTATGGAGGCCAAATTTAATAAGGATTGTATCCTTACACCCAACCATGAGGCAAATTTGATTCAGAATGTTTTAGTTAAGAACTGGAAGATACTTGAAATGGGTGGCTTAAATATGGAACAACTAGGACAACCACCCATTTTGAACTTTTGGAGGGATTGCAATATTAAATATTTCATTGAAAAGGAAAATACACTAATGATGGTAGAGTAAGATGCCATAAGATGGTGAAATGTGGCAGTTGTGCATATTGTCCATATATTTGTGACATGTGTAACACTTTTTACCTCCCACATGCAACTAATGTGCTGGATACTGAGACAACTGAAGTCCTCTGAGAACACCCTACCCATCTACATTTAAAACTGGGATCCTCTCTACTGAGTTTCTTTACATGAAGTGAACTCTACTAAATAACTAACTCCCACATACAACTGATCTGCTGGATACTGAGACAATTTACATCCTCTGAGAACACTCTCCCCATCTGAGTTTAAAGCTGGACATCCTCTCTACTGAGTTTTTTCACATGTATGTTGTTATATTTTACTTATTTTTCTTGCATGTCAGTCACCTTAATGTCCCAACTTCCACTTCACATCATTAAAGCTCTAAACTCTGTCCCTTTCCTCTAATTATCTCTCTTTTTGTCACCAAGCTCAAACACCTACTCTTTCTAACAGCCCCTTTAGCATTTTGCTCCCCTAATCTCTAATATTACTGGCTATTAAATATCTGCACCGGTCTTTGCTCTCTGCTGCCTCCTCTCTCCTGATTTTTTCCATTTATTCTATTCTACTTTCTGCTCTTCCTTCCCTCATGGTTAGTCTCTGAATCTGCCTCCAGGTCAGAAGACCTTATTTCACATACTTTTTTTCATGTCTCCCTCCAGCTTTCTACTTGACCTTTCCTTTTCCTGCTGTGCCATCCTTCTCTAACATCTCTGCCACTTCAACTTTCTTTACTCCTCTCCATAGCTCTTTACTCCAGGAAACTGGTCTCTCATTTTTCTACTATAATAAAAACAAAATATAGTGCTTACTGATATTTTTTGTGACATCTTACTGTCTCTTGAAGTCAGCTCGACCCATAAAATCCATTCAACCTGCTCAGTTCACCCTCTCTATGCTCGGGCTCACTCCGCTCCCCTACCTTACCCCCATTCCCACCCACCCCTACTTTCAGCTGCTTTATACACTCTGCACCATGCCTCTTCTGACCCTCTCAACCATTCAGATGTTTCCATTAATTACAAATCTCACTGCTCTCCTATCCTAACCTTAGCCCCTCCTCCCTTCTATTCTCACTACACTTATCTCTTCTCTCCTTGTAATATTCTACTTTCAAACACTGCCTCCAATCTCAATCTGTCACCTCATTTTCCTCAGTTCTCTCCTAGTGTTTCACTTTTAATTCTCTAATCATTCTATCATGCTCTATAACTATCTACTTATTTCTCTTCTATTCCACCTCTCCCTATCACTCATCACACCTCTCTTTCTCCTACAACACACCATCACCTACTCTCCATTACTCATATTGACAGCACCACCCTTCATTCTCATCTCATTTCTCCATCTCTCTTTACTTTCTCATCTTCTCATCTCTACAATACTAAAATAGTAATTTGCTCCTTACCCTATACTGCTCCAAAGAGGACAGCATCCTCTTGTATACACATACTGTCATATCTTATTCTTTTCATAGATACCCTTCTCCTAGATGTTGATATTCATCCTAACCCAGACTCACCTACTATTTTCTCTCACTACTCCATATCTAACATTTCTCACCCCAACTCCATATACTACACTCCCCCTCTCTCCTAAACCTTTAAATGTCTAATCTTTAAATATTCAAAGCCTTGTTAATAAGACCACAGAACTTCACTGCTGGATTGCTAACACCTCCCCCATATCTTTACATTATCAGAAACCTGGCTAAAACCACATATCTCAAACACCGAAATACTACCCCCAGGCTATAATATATATCATGTTGACAGAATCATGAAGAGAGGTGGAGATGCTGCCATCCTCTATTCTGGCCAACTGAATCTCTCCCCACTTTCCATCTCTATACCTAGCTTTGAGCCTGCAGAGTTTCTCTTATTGAACTGTCACTTTAACTCTCATGAAACAATTGCCATAGCCTCTATGAAGATCCTCCCTGGGAACATTTCTATCCTTGAGAACATATCCTCAAGGATAACTCTATGCATAGTTTATGAAACCATCATCCTTGGTGACATAAACATAGACTGGGCTAAACTAATAACTACATCATGTAACCTATCCATTAGCCTTCATGGCTTCCATCAACTCATTACCTCCCCTACACACTTTAACAAAAATTCTACCACTGGCCCTACTCTGGACTGGATTCTGACTTCAGATCCCAACCTTTACCATAATCCTGGTACACTTTCAAACTCTCTTAGTGACCACCTCCCTACATATACCCAAAGATATTCCCAACAACCACCCAAAAAACACATGTGCTGGGACTGTCATAAACTCACCAATTTCTGTCCAGTTATACTGAACTCTAAACTGTCTAGCATAAATTGGTCTTTCCTTCATCAACTCCCTCTAAATGAGGCTGTTATATCATTCAGTCAGATCTTCCTAGACATACTTGATTCATTAGCACCTACCAGAAAAATCAGAATAAAATCCAATTTCATCCCCTTGCTTACTAAACATACCTGCGCTATTATGCACAAAAGGGATAGTGTTTGGAAAGCCTGGGTCAAAAACAAATCCCCTCTTCTACTTCAACAGTACAAAGAGCTTAGAAACCTGACAAAAACCTAGTCAAAACTGATAAAAATAACATTTTTCCACTCTACGCAGTCAAACCCACAATATAATCCAAAAAAAAAAATCTGGACTACCATTAACAAACGTATGTATCCTGGTAACCCTACCACACCCAGCTCTTTCTCCAATAACTCTACCACTGAAATAGCCACTCTCATAAACAACTACTTTATAGAAACTATCTAAAAACTAACCCAAAACAACAACACTTCCTCTTCTCCTCCTCCATCCCTAAGCAATACACCATCCAACTCCTTCTCATTTAAACCAGTCCCCACCACCTATATCAAATCTCTCTTCCTTAAACTTAAACTCTGTTCTACCTCAGCTGACAAACTACCTTCTTACTTTCTCAAAATTGCTGCAGAGTCTATTGCCTACCCCTTCTCTATGCTAATAAATAGATCCATTAACAAAGCCTGTGTCCATGTCATATGGACATCCTTCTTCACAATCTCACTACATAAGGTTGGACACTTCACCAACCCTTCTAATTACAGACCTATTGCCATTCTGTCCCCTATCTCCAAAATTCTTGAGAAGTCCATACACACCCAGTTAATCAAACACCTGATGGACAAAAACCTACTAACCTCTACTTAACACATTTTCAGGTCCCACAACAGTGCATCCACTGCTTTACTCTCTTTCATCCAGGCAGTTGCCAAGGCCTGTAATAATAACATGTTTCTCTCCAGTTTATTCTTTGATCTCTCTAAGGCTTTTGATATGGTTTCCCACTCTAAACTTCTAAATAAACTGTCTAAACTCAACTTCTCCAGCTCCTCAGTAAATTGGTTGTCCAGCTACCTCTCTAATAGGCAACACTCTGTTTGCTGGCAAACTGTCTTCTCCCCCTTTCTTTCAGTCAACACAGGAGTCCCTTAATGATCTATTCTGTGCCCCCTCTTATTCAACATTTTCACAAATGACCTACATACTGCTTGTACAGGCTCTACTCTACTACAGTATGCTGGTGATTCCATACTTATCTCCACTACCCATAATGTTTCCGATCTGTTAACACTCACTCAAAATACCTTCTCATCTGTTGAAACTGGTCTCTCCAATAACCAGTTAGTATTAAAGCCTAAAATAACCTTCTTTTCTTTCCAAGAACACTTGGCACATCACAAATCCTCCATTGTCATCACCTCACACAAGAATACTATTATTAAATCTGAACCACGTACTTAACTAATGGGTTCCATTACAGGTGCAGAACTACAATTTGACATGCATACCCAACAATGCACAAAGAAAACTCACCAGAAACTTGGACTTCTGTACAGAAACCAAAAATTCCTTACACAAGCCGCCAAACTATCCCTGGCCCAGTCTCTCCTCTTACATAGTCTACTTATGCTGCCCCTATCCTTACTAGCATCCAATCTACTCTACTGTCCAGACTGACCCAAACATACGATAGAATTGCCAGATTTACCACTAATCTTCCCCACAACACCCATCAGCGTCTAGCCCTAAAAAAGCTTCATTGGCCTGAATTCTCTCATCAACTACTACTTCCTCAACTACATATTACACACTCTATTGTCTATAACCCCTCTTCCTATCTCTCTCGCTTCAACCTAGTATCTTACTACACCCCCCTCTGGCATCTCTGTGCAACTGATAAAAATCTCCTTGATGTCTACAAACCCAAAAAGAACAAGGAAAGTCGCTTTATAAGTATACAATAACACATAAAACAATAACACATATCTGGAACACACTCCTCCTTAGTATACAAAGCATTTCCCAACACCAGTTTGAAAGAGAGTTAAAACTTCATCTACTAAATACCTGGACCTGCTCATGTCAAGCCTCTACATGACATACTGATTATACTTGTGAAGCACACTAAAAGAACTTATACTTTTGTATTTTTGTCTCTTTTGTCTAAACATATATTATGCTTTTCATGCATTGTATATATTCAAAATAGGAATGTTCTATGGATTTATGAGTCTTAGTGTTGTTCTGATTGATACTTATTTTCCTTGTGTTACATGAATGTACCATTATTTTTTATTGTATATCTATCAAATGTATGTATATATTTCCAAGTTTTTGTTGTTTCACATATTGGAGCTTTTCTCTTCAGGTCTCCACTGAAAATGGGCCCTTGGCTTAGCTGGACCAACCCAGTTAAAATGTCAAATAAATAAATAAATAAATAAATTGGGAAGGTGAATTTATAACAGTTAAAGGGCTTGGAAGAATTGGATGCCCCACGAGATGCAATTGTAAAACCAAGATGGTAGAATATATTGCTCTTTGTTTTCAATGCCCTACTTTTTACATTGATAAAATGGAACAGTCACTTAAAGACAGGATTTATGAGCATCTTAGGGATGTAAAGAAACAGGAATGAAGGGGACAGTCCTTTGGCTTTTTTTGTCATTGATGTTATTGAACTAGATGGTACAGGGGGACTAAGGAAGTTTAAACTCAAATGTAAAGAATCTGAGTGGCAAATTAAGGCCGTTATGGTCTTAATGACTCAGTCTTCCTATCCTGTTTCTTAAAATTAGCATGTTAAGACTTGGATTTTAAACCTTTGTTGGAATGTATTGAATTGTATCACCCTTCCCTTTACTTGTGTATTTCCTTTGAGTTAGTGATCATTTGATTTAAATATACCTCTCTTGTGAATATTCTGTTTTTACATATATACTTTTAATATGTGGAAAAGGTGGTTTAAGCAAGTAACAGAGGACTTTTTATGTTAGTACTTTATGCCATACTAGAAGTGTTCTAACCTATTTTATTTTAAGCAATATGTGCTACATCTTTAAATTCTTTACAGCCTGAGAGTAACAATGTTATTTTGTGGGCTTTTTTTGCTTTTAAACTGTTATCTGTACTTTACAAAGTCACTCTGAGGAAGTCCGGTGATTTTTTTTTGGGACAAAGGCACTTATAAGATTTGATTTAATAAATCTTGTGGTCTTTACTTGCAGCATTGTACGTTTTTTCTGTATTTACACCCTTGCTGTGAATAGATTTGGCTGGGTTCCTGCATCTTCTGGCAGATTCTGTGTGGAATTACTGGTTCTTGCTTTGGCAAACAGGTTGTAATTCATAGTTGTCTCTGGTAGCTTGCTTTAGGTAATGAATCAACACCAGGTTTGGATTGGTTAAGTTATGAATATTATAAGGAATTATATGGAAATACTGAAATAACGGTTAGAAGAAGGGATTGGAGACTGAATTATATGTTCTAGGGTAAAAGAATTTAAATGGAAGAAAAATGTCTCTGGTAGCTTGCTTTAGGTACTGAATCAGCACCAGGTTTGGATTGGTTAAGATATGAATATTATAAAGAATTATATGGAAATACTGAATGAATGGTTAGAAGAAGGGATTGGAGACTGAATTATATGTACTAGGGTAAAAATTTACATGGAAGAAAATTTTCAAAAAATATTAAGAATTGGAGGCCAATAACACTGGGAAATACTAATTATAAAATATTTATGAAAGCAATGCAAAAACAAATAGGAAATGTCTGGATGAAGTTATAAAGGAAGGGAAATATAGAGTAAAGGGAAAGCAAGTGAATCAACTAATACTTATAATTATAAAGAAGTAACAGTGCTATTATAAGGCATAATAAAGATCTAAAATTGGTTGCATGTGATGTAACAAAAACATCTGGCTTATCAAGACTTGAGGCAATGTGAGATATTTTGGGGGGATCATATCAAGCAGAGTACCTCACTAGCCCTTTTTAAAAGGAACCTGGATGATTGGATGGGAAACAGAAAATATACCCATGGGATCCCACCTGTGTCCCTGCTGGATAGGGAAAACAGGTGCTGACTTTGTGGGAACATGGGTGAAATTCTTGGCTAGGCTTATAATGGACCGATAGCCTAGTATCATCCTATAAACCTATGAACCTATAAGGTTGACAGAAAAAATAATAAATGCATTAAAGAAGCATTCTGAGATGTCTTGAATGAATGTTATGGTAAATGGTTGTTTAAGAAAGAAAATAAAGATTGAAAAAGGTGTGAAACAGGGGTATCTAATGAGTGTGTATGTATATAAGTGTGAAACGGGTATCCAATGAGTGGTCATGTATATATCTGTGCTACTAATGACTTCATTAATGCAAATATGCATTCTAGAGCATTTCTCCCTGGGCCTCCACTGAAAACTGGCTTGTTCCAAGTCTGACTTTCCCGGTAAACAAATGTTAAATAAATAAATAAAATATATACTGCTACAATGAGAGAAGCAGTGGGGGGAAGTGGAAAAAAGATTTATTAATATATTTGTGCTTTCATATACAGATAATTTCTTTGTTGTAACAAAAGTATAATAAAGGTGAGGGAAACTGTGAGAAAATGGAAAGGGGATTAAGTAAAGCTGGATTAGAAATAAGATAAACAGAACAGAAATCAGATTTGGTGAAAGTTTGTAAGTATCTGAACTATGGAGAGAAATTCTGGATGAAATATTGATGTTTGTTAGTTGGTTGAAGCTTTCTATTTATTGTTTAAAAGAAAGATACACATGTTAATATACATATATTTCGAAAGACGGGATATTTGTGGAGTGTCCATGACCAGAAGCCAAAAGAGTTGCTTTCAGTGTAAGTGACTTACTTTAGTGAAAGGTCTGTCTATAAACACACTTGTTACACAGACCAGATTCCAAAATACCCACTCTCAATCTCCTCTCCATGTAAGTGGTCACTGGCACCGAGAGCAACTCTTCTGTAATTGGGCCTTATATGCTTCCTAGAAAATGGAAAAAATTATAAATTCTTTTGAAGTGAAACTTCTTATGGCACGGTAGTGTGAGTTCAGAGTGAAATGGAAATGGAACTCAGACTCTACCCATAGCACCAGACATGTAGTGCAAATTCACCTCATAGAGATATGTGAATTCCAAGTGAAAGTTTGCCAGCACACACACGCACACACACACACACACACACACACACACACACACACACACACACACACACACAAACAAAACACACACACACACACAAACAAAACACACACACACACACACACACAAAACACAAACACACACACACAAACAAAACACATACACACACACACACACACACACACACACACACACAAACAAAACACACACACACACACACACAAACAAAACACACACACACACACACACACACACACACAAACAAAACACACACACACACAAACACAAAACATGCACACACACACACACACACACACAAACAAAACACACACACACACACAAAACATAAACACACACACACAAACATAAAACATACACACACACACACACACACATACACACACACACACACACACACACAGACACACACACACACACACACACACACACACACACACACACACACACACACAAAACACACACACGTAAGCACGCACACAGCACTAATTTGTGAACATAGATGGGTTGCTTCAGTAGGCAGTGCATACTGTTCTCATGCCCACACACACACACACACACACACATATATATATATATATATATATATATATATATATATATATATAGATATATATATACATACATATGATGCCATGACAGTTGCAAAAATTGTTACAAGGGGGGATGCCACTGAAGACTTTTAGACAGGCAATCTGTAAATGTGTATTTTACAGATCGGACATTGCTTCCTGCTGTAAAATCATTCATCCTAAACCTCCTTAGTGTAGTAAATCAAGAAACAGAAAACAAAGTATAAAGATTTCTTGTGGGCATTGCACATGTACTGCTGCTACTGCCCACATATATGTCTTGTCCCGCTGACTGCAAAACAAGACCTGTCCCTGAAGTTTGGGAGCCTTTGCTCCCATTAACTTCTCTGGTAAGAGATAAGATAAGTTCCCTTTAGGCAGCCAAGCTCTAATGCTTACTTCAAGTTATAACAGAACTTGCTCTCCGTAGTCATCACATTTCCATTCCCAATCCATGGGACACAGAAGAAGAAGAAAAAGAAAAAGAAGAGGAAAAATAGAAAGAATGTGTGGGGTCGCCATATGCGGTAGAAATGAAACTTCTGAAAGGAAGTGCGAAAGACCCTATACTGTACTGTACCATTTGCTTTCCATCACACTTCCTTACAGAAGTTTCACTTCTACCGTGTGTGACAACCATGCACATTCTTTCTTTTTTTCAGTTTTATTTGAGAATTAAGACTCAGGCGCGTTAAATGGGAAATTATATACAATAAAAAAGACAGAAACTTAAATATAAAAAAAACTGTTGTTTATCATCTATATATATTTGGAGGGTTATTAAAATGTGAAGGAGAAGGAAAATAGCTTGATAGGGAAATGCTGTATGTGAAATAAAGGGGGAAATGAAGTAAAAAGGAAGAGATGATTGGAAAAAGCAATATGATAATAAGATGAAGTTATGGAAAATTAAAATTGATGAAGTTAAAAAAAGAATGTTATGGTATAATATAATAATGAAAAGATATTACTTAATATGTACATGGAAAGATCATAAGGATGAAGTTAAAAAAAACAAAACAATAGAGGGTGAAAAATATGAAGATTTTTTTATAAGCCTGAATTTTGTTGTGTTCATGTGGAGATTATTATTGGATATGTTGCCTAAAAGTAGTATGGAGTATATAGCAATGGACAAAAACTGTAAATAGTGTAATGATTAAGAAAACATTTCTGGATTGTAAAAAGAATAATTTTTTGGGTGAGGCGGAATCAAAATGAGTATAAGTAGGAAGGTTTTCAAAATATAAATGTGTATATGATATTGCATGGAAAATATGAAAGGGAAAAAGTGTGAAGTCGATAGAAGGGATAAGATATTAATAGTAACAGTATGGATGTTGGGGAAAAGAAGATGTGCTATATCTGTGTGTAATAAAATAGGAATGATAAATATGTTTTGGTTGAAATAAAAAGATGGCTATGGGATAATTATGTAAGGATAGAAGGAAGCATGTTAAAGTTTGTAAAATTGAAGATGCAAAATACTGAACATATTGTAAATGTAAATATTGTAGAGATATAAATAGAATGGAAGGGGTGTGAAGTATTACTGTATCTATTAATAAAGTAAAACCTGGTCTTTTCGATGGTTGACATGAAATCTTTTATATCTACACAAAGCTATCACCAACTCAGGTTGATGGGGCCTTAGTTTAATGTTTTATCCAAAGTATGGCACAGTTAGGAGTGCCCCCTTATGCTGCACTATGGTATTATGACTGAAGAAAGAATCCAGCTATATGGTGCAGGAAGAAAACCCACAGCCTGTTGCACCAAAGGTGAATGTGTTACCTGCTGAGCTACTGAGACTGCTGTAACATTATAATTTTTCTGTTTTGCACTTTTTATAATGTATTACTCTTATTTAAAAGAATTATCTAGGAAGAGAATATTTGTAATTTATAATGCATAACATTTCAGTCAGGATATTGCATTTAGTATGTGGGATGCATCTGTTAATATGCATGTTGGTATGAAATATATTCAGCTTAGTTACAATACTTCTTTAAATATGTTTAATTATGTCAGCATCCTTTTAGACTTCTAAACCTTAATATTTAGTTGCAGTTCAATTGTTTTATTAGACACTGGAGAATAGTGATAAGCATGTATATTCCAAATTCACAGGCACAATTACACTATACCAAACTGACTAGATAAGAGAAACACTCCTTAAAAAACACACTTCTTGGTCAGTGACGGAGCTAAGAAAATACACTTTACTCCAACATATTAAAACAAAGAGCCGCATTGGCTGTACAAAATCAACAGGTTCAGAAACCATTCTAAAAGAACCCTTACATTAAGTAGTCATAAAAGGAGGATCAGTCATAACTCCTGTTTTTACATTCTTCTGTTTCTCATGATTATTGCTCACTCACCGTTCTTACAATTATTGTACATATTGCTTTTATTCATGACTGCTGGTTTATTTATTCTTACCATAAATGTCAAAATGTATGTATCTATCTATCTATAGAGAGAGAGAGAGACTGTTACATCTGCATTAAACACGCACACACACACACACACACACACATATATATATATATATATATATATATATATATATACATATAAATAGATAAATATATCTATGTATGCCATTCTTTCGGCATTGCCCCTTTAATAATTTGCCTGCAACTAACCCTTAATTTGCCTACAACTAACCCTTGTCTTCACTCAGTATTATACCCTTTCCCATTGGCTAAGACTGAATTTGGTCTTTTTCATCAGTGCGCTACCTAGGTTAACAAATACAAATAAATTTATAAATAAATACTGTCCAGTCAGAAAGAAGGATTTCAACATACTCATCATTAATTGTATATTGCAATACTAAGCAATAACCTAACATGTACAAACAATTTCAAATATAGAAACAAGTTAAAATCATCATTATAATAGATATTTCATCAACAATTCATTAATCAGACCATTTGGATACAACGTTTCCTTCATAAAAATAAACAACAACCCTTTCATTAATAATGAATCAGGGACATTTAGGTACAAATCAGTATTAGAACTGATGTAGTCATAAAATATCTTAAGCTTTTATTCTATCTATTCTATTTGTGTTGAAAATGTACAACATGAGAATTACTCAGTGTTTTATGTTTAATGTCCCTGATATGCATTAAAATTCTAACCCTACACTGTCTCTTAGTTTGCATTCTAATAACTGCAGCTATTATTTAAATCTAAAATATGTCCATTTATGATATGAGTTTCATCCTGATCCACATGTTTGCAATAGAACATCCTTTAAGTTTATTAGAAATTGAGTCAATAGTATTCATTGCAGAATGCAAAACATGATCCATGAGACAAGAGAATTTTTATAGGAAATTTTCAAAGTTATATTTCCTAAAGTCTTGTGACTGGTCATTACATGCTACCACATTTTTAAAATACGTGATATTTTTTTCCACAAAAGGGGCATAACAAGTCATGAAATGTAGTTCATCTTTACAAGATAAAGGATGCTACCTACTTCCTTACAGGGAAATATATTCCCTCAGATTTTTGGTCTGAACCTTCTATAAGGATGTAAATAACAAATCCTCTTTATGATCTTCATCTTTCAGTCATTGTACTATATCCATCATTGATAACAATTTGCATAATTAGAGCACAAACTCCTTGTATGTAAAAACTTACAATACAGAAAAGAGTCAAACAGATGTGTGGGGTGTGCACTATTTGCATGCAAACATTTATTGACAAATCTAGGTTTCCATCATAATATAGAGTTTATTTCTGCATCCACCACAACACATGAAATGTTTAGCTATTGAAAAGTGGTATGGTTCATACTAAACAAATATGATATACCAAAGTTATTATTCTGCATTCTGTCACAAAATCCCTAAAATCATCTACTGATTGACTATTAAAAAGAGATCATCTATATAAAACATTAAAAAGAAAATATGGGTCAGCATAAAATACATCTGTATGTAAATATGCATTTTCTTATATAATTTAGATTGTGGGCAGTATTCATAGTCCAGGGCTTCGCATAATCATAGTAGTGATCCGCTAAGAGTGATGCTATGAGGTTATAAAAATCTCAGACTTTCAGGATGACTACAGAAGTGTGGAATTTTAACATGCTCCCCCATTGCAAATGCATAATATAATTAATGTGTAAGCGATAGGGGACACCTACTATGCTGTTAAGGGGGGGGGGGTTACATGTATGAACATGAGTTCAGTTCATAGGTGTGAATCTATAATGACCTCATTTGCATGCAAAGTGTGTAAATCACTCTGAAGTTATGCCATAAAGCAGTTGGTTTCAGTCAGAATAAGAAGATGTGAGGGGAGCTGACATTTTACTGAAGGGGATGCTTGGGTGAATGTTTCATTTCTGTACTTGTGCATACTGAGGCATGTTACTGAAGGGGCTGCTAAGGTGAATGCTTCATTTTGGTGCGTGTGCATAGTGGGGCATGTTACTGAAGGGGTTGCTTGGGTAAATGTTTCATTTTGGTGCTTATGCATACTGAGGTATATTACTGAAGGGGTCGATAGGGTGAATGTTTCATTTTGGTGTTTCTGCATACTAGAAAATGTTACTGAAGGGGTCACTGGAAGATATAATTCATTTGTGTATCAGAGAAGTGCTTGTGCATACAAGGTCAGACTGGTGAAGTGATCGCTGGACAAAACAATGTATTGTGCCATTTTAGTGGCTGTCCCATACTTAGTACAAACTCATGAAAGGATTGCTGGGGGAAATAATTAATGTGTCAGGGAAGTGCTTGTCCATACTTGAACAAACAACTTCTCGGATTGCAACTCCAATATCGAAGGCGAAACACGTTTATCAATGGGTGTGCGTATTACAGGGATGTCAGACTGTGAATTGCAAAACCACCTCATTAGCATACTGCACTTCACACCATTTCTTATTTGCATCTCATTACTTTTTAGGCCTTGTGCATTAGCGTAAATGGCCACTATGAATTACACTCATTCGTAAGCATCAGGAATACCCATTTGCACAAGTCACTGTGAATACCTCCCTTTATTTCCCCATCCACCACAAAAATAAAAACAGATGCACAAGTGGCTGCAGTTTAGAGTAGAACCTAAAATCATGCACTGATTCCTTGACTATTAAAATCGATCATCTATATAATGCTCTGAAAATACAACATTAGAAGAAAATATAGGTCAAACTGCTATGCATCTTCCTCAGGCTTGTCCATAAATAAGTTTGCATACCTAGGTGCAAATGTTTTACCTATACTTTTACATCTGATCTGCTTGAAATATTCATCATGAAACCAGAAACATTAAATGCGTTGAACCGAATTCCACATCCATTGTGTAAAAAAACATCAATAGCAACAAGACCAAAATCATGTCTAAGAGACGAATATAATCTGTTAACATCAGTTGTAATACGCATAACCGTCCTGCCATTAGACCTTCCTAAGTCCAAGCAAAACTGTAGACTGTCCGTTTTGTAGGCCTTCCATAGTAATACATTTGGATGTAGCAACATATCTAAAATAGTGCCAAATTATATATGGGAAACAATTACATTCTTTCAGATTGTATTATTAAAAAAAAGAAAAAAAAGAAGAAATAGTCTTGTTATGAAAGGGAGAGATGAGCTGTTTTAGACTTTTAAAATAAGCAGCTGTTATGGTTCTACCCTAAACCATAGCCACTTGTCAATTAATTTATATTTTTGTGGTAAAATGGAAAATACACTCTATGTAATACAGAAAACGTCCATCTGCAAATATATTTTTACATGCAGAAAATGCATACCCCATACATCTGTTTAACTTTTCTCTGTATGGGAAGTTTTTACATGCAAGAGATTTGTTCCCTGTTGATACAGAGTTTCTGCATATGCCATGCTGCTCCATGCAATATCTCATGGCTACTACATCTCTTTACAAAGCATACACACCAGTACTGCATGGCTGTGTGGTAGACCTGCATGAGGCATATGTGGGTGATTTCACAGGGGTGCACAAAGTGTTATTACCACTATGTGTGCCATATGTGAAGTGGAACACCCATATGTTGCCCAGCCTTGTATATGTGTCAGTTACACCAACTGGTAAATGAGCCTCCTGCCTCCTGGCAGGCACCACTGCATTGCAGGGATGTAGCAGCTACATTACTATCCCAGGTCTCTTTTTTCCCTCTAACGCTCTGCATGCACAGCAGTTTCACAGTTTTTCCAGAAAATCCCATTCTATGTCTCTGTACAGTCTCTGGCAGTAGTGCATAATATCAAACTCCCATGGCCCACTTAGCATGGCGAGAACCCTAATGAGGCAAGGTAGTGCCAGTGTTTGTGAATTGGTTAGCCTGTTCACAGCACCATCTATACCTAGTGGTATGAGTAATGCACATTCTGTTCAGCATGAGGCATGTGATGCCTATGGAAGTCCAGCAGGCCAAGGAGCGCATGTAGCACACCATAGTGCAACATCATGCTGTGCAGCACGTCATTTAGTAATGTGCATATGTTTGCCTGTGTCTACACTATTTCCCCTCAAATGAAAACTGCTGCTTCTTCCAGTGATAACTGCAGGGCTCCTACATGTCAGAGAGCAAAATTTTCCTGTTCTTCCTGCACAGGAAATTTAAAGAGCATCTGTTGGGGTGGTATGATGACCCCTTTAAAAAGGTTGATCCATAGTCTGATCTGCTAAGAGTGTTCCTGATGTTGCAGATATAACCATATACTGGAACAGTGTAGGTATTGCTATAATGATTAAAGTTACACCACCATGACCTGCCTTGCTGGTGAGAAGCAAAGGTTTTGAATATAGAGCCAGAGATGTACATATTTTTAATGCCATGTACATTGCACTGTGTCATATATTGTCCACCTATACTTGACATTGCTTCCACTGTTTTACAGTTACTGAGGAGTATTATTTAAATATGAATGGCTGCCAAAGAAGGCAAAAGCAGCCCATCTGGCAGTGAGGTGTGCATTTCGTGTACAGCCTGCCAGTGTGCAGTTATAATGCTGTTCATATGATCATAGTGTAGACATGCCGGTCATGTGATGTGTGTGTCTTACAATATCTTCCCCATTCTGTCTCCCATATTTAGGTACAATTATAGCAGAGGAAGTGGGGTAATCATGTCCATCTCATTCTCTATCAGGTAATGTAGTTGCCCCTCCTCAAGAGGAGAGGATGAAGGCTCTGCTGAAGGTGACTGGAGAGGTGGGAGTTCAGTAGTGCTGTCTGTTTTAGCCTTTTTGGAGTGGAGTAAAATCTCTTTTTCTGCTGAAGCCAGATTGCTACATAGGCTGGCATTTTCAGCTTCTGCTTTTGGGCAGAGTTTTCATTTACAATTTAATTTTTTTAAAACTTTTAAATTGTCCTTTTCTGTCCCTTTATGAAACACTCCTTCCTTATGCTGTTAATTTTTATCTGATCACCTTTGTTTTATACTGCTTCCAATGCTTCAGTTAGAAAAGATGAGCTGGAAAGTCGACCCTATCTTATGCTGTGAGAAAAGGTTCCTTTATAAGAACTCATTTAACAGGCATTATTAAAATAATGATTGTTGGAGTGAAAAAAACAATCTCAGCCAAGGTTCCTTTTACCAAGTTTGTTTTTTTTGTCGACAGAATAGTGCTACTTAACATGTGGGGATGTACCTTGGTTTTTATATGCTGGGATGCTGGGCATGTCCACGATGCAGTGCCTCCCTGGGAGTGTGGCTCACCGAGGAACAAGCCATGGAGACTCCTGGGGGTGGGTCTGGGTCATGTCACCTCAGATCCAGTAAAATGTTACAATTTCAGTGCTGTGTTTCCATTAAAAAATTAACAGATTTTTCCCTAAGCATTCATCTTTAAGCTTATTGTATCAAAATAGTTTTTTTCTATATGCAACGAGGCCTCTTAGAAAAAAATGCAACTAATAAAACATAAAAGTTAAAATTTAAAATGTACCTTAAGGTATTAACTTGAAATACTGGGAACCAGCTGTGAGAGTAGTCTGAGGGGATGTTTATAAAGGTGTTCTACAGTGCTTAGGGGTGTCTTCATCAGATCTGCCATTGGGAATCTAGTGGTGTTACATGGCCATGCTTTTAGGTAGAAGATCCAGTTTTTAGGGGAGAAGCATGGCGATTGCCACATGTGGTTGCTATGAGCTAGCTATACTGATGGTCAAAAAGCCCCTAAATTGTGCTTAGCCTTGGTGTTCGTTTTTAGTGGAAGTCCTAAGCAACCATTAAAAAGGTACAGTTAAGTGCTTAGCCATTTTGCTCATTTTGGTCAGTAAATGAGTCTAACCTGGTAATATTTTTCAGAGGGAAATGCAAGGTTGTATCTATGCTTATATTACTGTGTTGTAGCACACAGGCCAGGAAAACAGAATACTCAGCAAAATTCTACCCTGGTGCTCGAATTCACAATAAAAAATTTCAAGAGCATAAGAACTATATAGAAAGCCCCAAACACAGTCAAGAAAACACTAACCAAAGAGGGACTTACCATTGTGCACCCCACAGGTTGTAACTATTATAAATATATAAGCAAGAATATTAGCTTCTATTGCTCCAACAAGGAGAATTACCTAAGCCAGTTCTTTGGCAGCTGCAACACATAATCAGTAATCTACAGAGCACAATGCAACCAATGTAAGGTTTTCTGTATAAGGAAAACCATCAACAAACATAAGACAAGAATAGCCTGCCACAACACAGACATTACGTACAAAACCCTGACAAACCAATAGCCAAGCATTGCATGAAAAAACAGGACATTGCCTGTTCCGATTCCATATAACTGACAATCCTGATATTAAACACCTGGATGACAACTACAATGAAAAGGTGGAGAAAAAGAAGTGGAATGGCAGACTAAGTTGCAGGCTGGAAAGAAGCCAGGACTAGCCACTGCCTTTTCAATCAATTGTATATTAAATCTGAGAAAGCTGGATCATCATGTTTATTATTAGGGCTTGTCATGCTAGTCACTATTAATTCATTTATTTTTTCTCCATTTTCAAATATATTGCTTTTGTGGTACTGGTTACTGAGGACATGTGTTTATGGTGGCAAAATCCCACTCAGACCATACAGGTTTGGCCTTCTTAACTCAGTGCAATTTATTGTTGGCTTTCTTTATCCTGAGCCCTTACTCCCATCTCTTTACTGGAGGAGAAATTTGTCATCCATTCTTCACCCCAGAGTGTCGCCTGGACTAAACAGTGTTTGGCTTTTGTTTGAATGTTTTTAATATAAAGTTTTAATATGCTTATTGATGCTGAACAAAACCATTTAAGTATAGTTTTGAGCTGTACAAAGCAGTTACTAAGAACTAAAATTAATTTGATTAGTATGCATAGGTCACCCACACACACCGTCACACCACCACACCACCATGAGCACTTGCCAGACCCCCACTCACTTCACCCAGCCAGCATTAGCAAACATCCCCTCCCTTACCTAATTTCACAGCTCTTCACTAATTGTTTTCATTACTATCATCTCACATCATATAACCACCTCTGGACCAATTAAGTCCAAGACCAGGATAACCCTACTCCCCTCCCATGGAATTCTATGACTAAAAACCTTGATGGACCATCTAGACCACATGGTACACTTCCAGTTTCCTGATTCTAGTTCTAGTCCACTACAACAGTAATAGCAATTGAAGCCCAACAATTTTCCACCTCAAAGTTAAAAAACAGCCTGGTTCCTTACTATGCACACTCTAGTTTTTGTATGACTAAGGCATCAGACCATAAGATTTCAACCCACCTGACCATATGGTACACTGACTGCTGCAAAACAGTAACTTGGATGCAGTCGCAGCCTCATGTTTCCTCGAAAAAAGTGCACTCAGACAAGCTCCTTTATAAGCAATGTACCCACATAATGCCATGGCCATAAAGAAGCTTCAGCACAGTCATATCCTTTAGTCACAGATTCTGCACAGTGACAGATCTTTAATCTCCTCCAAGAAAGTACGCTCAGACAGGCTCCCTAATAAGTTATTCACCCACTTTATAAAGAAGCATAAATGGCTGAGCATTTAACTGTACTATTTAACAGCTCCTACGTACTCCCCCTAAAAGAACAAGCACCATGGCAAGACAAAATTAGGAACTTCTTGGGCAATTTGAATGGCTAGCATATAGCTACCGCTCAGCCTGTGACCAAAGTCCCCCTGATTCACCAACTAAAGTATTTGAAACCTTTTCAACATCAAGTTCAACCATCATAGAATCCAACGGATCAATAATTTCCTCTTCATTCCACTTTGCTTGCAACCTTTTGGACTGCATGGTCTTCCTTCTCGACTTTTCGCCCACACAGCCTGACAGATGCAACACAGTATGAGTGACAGAGGTACAGCCTGCATTTTTCTCTACACATACACACACACACACACACACACACACACACACACACACACACACACACACACACACACACACACACACACACTCACACACACACATGCATAGATAGATAGATAGATAGATAGATAGATAGATAGATAGATAGATAGATAGATAGATAGATATTAAATGTGTGTATGTGGTGAGTATGGGTATATGTGTGCATGTATATGTGTAAGACACAGGAACATGTATCCTAGGCAAAATTGAAATTAATAAAAGTACCAAGGAAGTATTGCATTAACAATACAGTCCTAAAAATAAGCCTAAAGACTAATGCCACACCATGTGTGACAACTTATTTCTTATAACCCATTGAAAATCACAGTAGTACTTAAAAGTGTAAGAGCCATCAGTAATAGCTTAAGGAGTTTTTGGTGACTCAAAAGATGTTATTGACTATGATAAGGATAGACAAGTGAGGAATGGATTGTAGTAGTGTATGATCAATATATATTGACAGTATTTATCCTAGGGATGTAAGACAACTTTAAAGTACTTTATTATGTACTTTATGTAACACAGCTGACACACCAAGTTATTAGGCACCTCAAAGCAAACCACTTGTGCAGGATTCAAGTAGGCACTGTGATTAATATTAAAATGTGAGCAGGGTAGTTTAGAAACAGGAGCTACCACTGAATAATTATGCTAGATAGCTGTTGTAGTCTCATATTAATACCTGCAATCAATATGGCAAAAAAGCAGTAGAATGAGGCTTGCCATTAACTGATGTGTTATTATATCATTTTGAAATAATGTAGGGCTGTGTCTGTTTCAGTAGCAAGTTCTGAAAAGTATAACTTCTCCACAGTAAATAAAACTATAATTAATATATTGATGACCATTAAGAATGATATATATAAAGAAACTCTAGTAGGGGAGGTAGAATTACACTAAAATGTATTTAACAGTTCTCCATAGCTTGACCAGGAGCAAACTCAAATGAGGTTTCTACTGACAATTTGAAAAGCAAGCAGAATTCAGGTATATTGTATAACCGCAGTGGTGGAGCGGTAGCATTGTTGCCTCACAGCAAGAGGTTCTCCCGTTCGATTCTTGGCTGGAGTGCGGGGAGTGCCTTCTGTGTGGAGTCTGCATGTCCTCCCCGCAGTTGGCTGGGCGTTCGAAAGACATGCATAAATGGGCGTGCCTTCGTGGAAGGTTGAACATTGAGCTGGCACCTCGACGTTCGTAAAAATCTACTGCCAATCATTAGCAGACCGGAGTTCCGCTGTGGCGACCCCTAACCAGGAAAAGCCAAACAACAACAACAAGCAAATGAGCTAGGATCATACAAAAATGTTTAAGAAATTTAAGCTCTGTCTTATACTGCACCCTCATTTTTAATATTGGTTCACCTTGTTAGCAAATTTTAAAGATGGAAGATATGGAAGAAGAAGATTGGTATCCCTCAGCTACGACAAACAATGCAAGGAAGTTAATTTTATATTCTATCACAGAGTGGATATCGGTTGTTATTAATTTATTCTGTGTAGTAACCTTGGGAATTTTAACAAAATTTTGGAGTTAAAAAGTGTTTCCTAAAATCTGGGATTTAAAAACCTCCTATTTATTAAAAGAAGTAATTTATGGCATTAAACTTTTCTGGGGAGTAGTTTTTGCCTTCTGCCTACAGATAATCAAGTGTGTCCTTACTGAATATACATTTGATCCCCAGTGGTGAGGGAGTCTTCAGATTGAATGAGGTGAAGTCCTTTGGGGGGAGGGCATTACAGAGGTAGACATTGATTTTGCTTGACCTTTGACAGCATTCCAGCTATGAGGGCAATTTATTTTAATCATGAATGATCTACCTCCTCCCCTTAGCAGTGACATAAGCATGCGTATCACTGCAAGGAAGGTTATACCCTGTTATGTGCACATTATGTGCTCCTCCACATATGCCAGCAAGGGCTAACATTATCAGCTCAGGATATCATGTACACATCCTTCCCTGCACTGGTTTCTTCCATCCAGACATACCTCTACCCTCCAGAGGTGTCAGCAGGGCAGCAGCAGCATGAGCCAGCTGGGACCACCATCCCTCCCACACAGATGCGGCATATGCCCACCCTCCCTGTCCACACTGTCCAACACCCCAGTTGCTAATCAGTCTGGGCACATTTGGAGATTTATCTCTATATACCATTAGAGAAGGTAAGGTGTTCATTTTGTAATAAATTTTAGGGGAATGTCACAGAAGGTTTGCTTACTATGTAGTCACAGAAAGTAATTTAGTCAACGAAATAATCTAACTAGGAAACTAAATCAGTCAGTGGAATGTTAGCTGTAAGATAATAAGTGAAGAAAAGTCCAAGACATTGCTATATTCATGGATGAAAATATGAAAGCACTCCAAGATCCAGAGAATCAGTTGTAAACGTTTGGAAGAATCATTTATTTGTGTTTCAACATCTTCATCCCTTGGGGTTGTCACTGTTGTAGCATAGTCCCTAAGATGGCTTTTGTGAAAATCCTTCAGGTTTTGCTTGTACCTAGGCTGAGAGAAAAAGTCCAAAATACTTGCATGCCTTACTTTATCTCCCTCACAGATTTTTTTTGCGAGAGCTATGCAGAAACGTTTGAAACATGCCTTTGCTTTGATTCATAACTTCATTTGAGCTTATCTTTTCAAAACATCTGTTCTGACTATACCTCTCAACAACTCAACATGTAGCAAAGCATTCTTATTTCAAATAGGAAATCCGATTCCATTCTGTTGCTAGGAATTATTTTATTTATTCATTTATTTATTTATTTTTATTGACTTTAGCTGGGTAGAACACTGATCAGTTCTAACCAATTTCAATATCAACCTAGAGTCAGTAATATGACCACTCATACATAATACCTAAGATAATGAAACATTAAGTGACAATGAATAAAATACAAAGAATGCACAATGCTAAGAATGCAAAGGTACATAAACTAGTAAAGTGAGAGAATAAAATTACACTACTAGCAATATACATTTTACCACAAAGCTCGCCGTACACTTAGGAAGATATGAGATATATATATATATATATATATATGTATGTGTATATATATATATATATATATATATATATATATATATATATATATATATAAACTTGGTATAGTGAAGTCTAAGGTGGGAGAATTGAAGCAATGGAGACTAGTAGGGCAGCTAGGGTTAAGAAGAGATGTGAATTGATTTAGGTTATTTGACCTGTTGGGTTGTAGGAACATTTAGCTTTATTGAGTAGATGAAATTTTAGTAGTCCACAGAACTTAGGGTAAGTTTGGGTAGAAAGGGGTCCCATCTGAGAACTAAAAATGCATGGTCAGAGGCATGAAGTTTGAAAAGCATGATTTGTGTTAAAGGACCAATATGGTTCTGGTTTGTATGTGATTGTGTGCATGTGTATGTGTCTCTGTGTATATGTGTGACTGTACTGTATGTGATTGTGTGCATGTGTGTGTGTGTGTGTGTGTGTGTGTGTGTGTGTGTGTGTGTGTGTGTGTGTGTGTGTGCATCTATGTGTATATGGTTGACTGTAGTGCATGGTATTATGTGCAGGTGTGTGTCTGTATGCCTGTGTATACATTTGTGACTGTATTTTATGTGATTGTGTGCATGTGTGTGTCTTTGCGTATATATATATATATATATATATATATATATGACTGTGTGTGTCTGTGTGCATATGTGTGACCATACTGTGTTTGACTGTGTGCATGTGTGTGTGTGTGTGTGTGTGTGTGTGTGTGTGTGTGTGTGTGACCGCATGCTTGTGTGTCTGTGTGAATATGTGTGACTGTTCTATGTGTGACTGCATGCATGTGCGTATGTGTGTATATGTGTGACTGTATTGTATATGTGTGCATGTGTGTGTTTGTGTGTATATGTGTGACTGTATTGTATGTGTGTGCATGTCTGTGTGTGCATGTGTGTGTGTGCGCGCGCATGTCTGTATATGTATGACTGATTTGTATATGATTGTGTGGATCTGTGTGTGTGTGTGTGTGTGTGTGTGTGTTTGTGTGTGTGTGTGTGTGTGTGTGTGTGTGTGTGTGTGTGTGTGTGTGTGTGTGTGTGACTGTATTATATGTGATTGTGTGCATATGTGCATGTGTGTGCACGCACGCGTGTGTGTGTTTGTGTGCGTGTGTATGCGTGACTGTATCGTATGTGATTGTGTGCATGTGTGTGTGTGCGTGCGTGTGTGTGTGTTTGTGTGTGTGTGTATGTCTATGTGTGACTGTATTGTATGTGATTGTGCGTATGCAAGACGAGTGAGGACAAGGCTAGGAAAATTGGTTTGTTTAGGGATATTTAGGATAAGAGAAAATGTAGGGTTAGCAGAAGAAGGGGGACGTGCTGGGAGAATGTAACAGTTGAAATGCTAGTGCATTGACTATTCAAGTGAGAAATTTCAAACCCAAGCTAGAGAGAAAGTGACAACTGAAGACCAGTAGACAAAATGGGGTCACAAAAAGGCAAGTGGAAAAGACAAGACAATATCTGATAGGTTGCCTGAGGAGCCCAGGCAAAAGGTGTGAGTCAAGAGTAAAATAAAGGTAGAAAATAGATGATGTGGTCATGAAATGCAGTACAAGCAGAAGAAGCAACATTGAGGAGTGGGTTCATACCTGAAGATGGAGCAAGAGATGTCAAGGAGCCAAGCCTGCAAAGAGATTAATGAGGAGAGAGCAGAGCTCAGCTAAAAAGGATAGACTCGGAGTGAAATGGACTCATTAGTGGAGACAATCTTTAAGAAAAGTACAGGACAGATGGACAAAATATCAGCATAAGGAGTAAGGCAGCCAGCATACAGACTGAGGAGGTTTGCAGTGGTAGAAGAGGATGAGGAAGTGTTGTAGATAAGAACGTAGGAGCATGGGAAAGAAAGCAAAAAGGGAGAGCCAGTTCAGAGAACTAGACACAGTATCAAGGAGAGTGAGCCTTGGAATGAGAGACAGGGAAGACACATTACAGTGAATTTAGTTTTGATGCTCAGATTTAGTAAGACATGGAATGAACTGACCAAGGTGGGCACCAAGGAGGAGTAACTGATGCAGGTTGTGGTATGTGTTGATACCAATGACCTGTCAGAAACAGACAGATGAGCTAGTAGCAAATAAGATCAGGGAGAAGGCAACAGATACCAGGATAGGTGGTTGAAGAAAGCATTCTCATTTGTGCTTTCTATTTCAGCAGCTGACATGCTTAATAAAAACAGGATTATGACTACCTGATTCAGTGGACAATGGAGAGGGACTTGGACTGAGAGGAGGATGGGAAGACCTTGCGTTTTATAAGGGACAGGCACAATCTTACTTCAAAAGTGATAGTGGCACTCAGAGTTATGTTGGAAAGGTACTCCTCAGTTACTGCACTTTTAACATAAGATGGAATCAGAAAGAGGCTGTTACACAAAAGAATGGGTGTAAGCTACTCAGTTAGTAGCCAAAAAATAAAACAGAACAACAAACATAGAAAAACAACAAATGTGGGTGTCTAAGACCATATTTTCTTCATATTAATATGTGGTACAAGATGTTTCAGTAAGAAGATGGGGAAGCTTGAGGAAGTGATTGCAGGAAAGTAGGGTATCTTAGATATGACCTTAAGGGAAGATAAAGCACAAGGACTGAAGGGAGTGCCTCCCAGGGTCCACAGGTATCTGTCCAGTACACTGATACAACCTGATGAATGGCTTCTGTAGAAGCACAGAAAGACTGAAAGATGGCAAATCTGATAATCTTGTAGAAAAAGGGAGCAGGAAAATTCTGGAAACTATAGGCTTGTTATTCTAACAGCAATAGTACAGATAGTCACAGAGGACATCCTGAAGGAAAAGCTAATTGTTTTCTTAGATGACAACATTTTCCTGAGCAATAATCAGTCTAAGTTTATTGCCGGAGCATGCCCAAAGTCAAACATGATTCAGTTTTATTGCTGTGGTAGAGGAAAACATCAGAGTTCACTATGGATATTGGCTCAGTCCTGCACTGGCAGCTCCAAAGAAAAGTGGAGAGCTTGGATCTAGGAATGATAGTGAAAGGTCAAATGACTGCATGGTTGAGTGTCTTATAATAAGAGGTATAATGGCAGAAATAATGGAAGCGACTACTGAGGTGTCACCAACGTTGGTTCACTAGTGTATCATTTTTTTGTTTGTTTTAAGCATATTTGAGGGCACTCTGTACAAAATCGACTTCTGTAATGTTGTAATATGATTGTAAGTCTGTCCTATGGGTAGGTGTGGTAGAATGTATGCGTACAGATATAACTTGTCATTCTAAATACTGGTTGATCTGTTGCTTGGAGGACTTTATGCTGTCACATGCTTTCATGGAGATCAGAAACTGAAGATAGTGGCACACTGAAGCAGGGAGACTGAAAGATGATTGTAAGACATGACTTCCTGCATGTTCCTTCCTCTGGCAAAACTGCCAGAAAGTTAAAGCACACTTATTCTTAACGGAGAACTGAGTGGTATATACTATGTGCTAATTTAAATCTAACTTGAGATCTAGTAGGATTATGGAGAGTTTGTGAATAAATGAAGCTGTAGTCTCTGTGCACAAAGGTATAGAGGCAAAGTGTGATAGGAAAAGTCTAAGGAAGGATTTATTAAGTCAGATTGAGTGATCAGAAAGGTGACAGTTGTGATTCAGTACAGACAAATTCAATGTATGCAACTGACCATAGTGACTCTGGGGTGAAGTATCAGCTGGGGGAACTGGGACTGATGGTGAGAGAGCAGAAAACTAATTTAAGATGTTGCTCACAGATATATTACATTTAGAGAAACTCAATAATGATCCATTCCATCAAAATTTGTTTTATTAAAAAAAAGTTACTGACCCTGGGTGATGTGGAACAGAACCACCACCACCCCCACCCCACCCCTGCCCATGCAGTGGGCTTTGTCTCCTGTCATACTTTAACATAATATCTTCCAAAGTTGAACAACCCTGGGTGGAAGTTTGTAAATTTCAATATAATAGCTTATTGATTGACTAGGTCTCAACACACCATACATTCATTATTGATTACACCTGGAGTAGATTTAGGGAACAGAGATAGAGGGCAATACCTCCAATACAAAGAGTTCTGAGATATATTCTCATGGGCTAGACTAATAAAAGCAAAGGAGTAATGTCTCTGCAGTATTCGGCTTTGGTCAGGTCATACCTTCAAAACTGCATACAATTCTGAAAATCTTGCAAAGAAAAAAAGGACATCAAGCTGCAGGAAGGAGTCCAGTGGAAAATCACCAAGTATAAGCATGGGACAGAAAAAAGGATATGACCAGAGAATAGAGCACCTAGTGGTCTTCTTACTTCTTATTACTGCAGACCATGAGAAACAGGTGAAACATGATAGCAGTGCACAAAATCCAGTCAGAGAAATGTGAAATGGTCATGCTGGAAAGGAAAATGAGGGTGTGAGGAAGTACAGGAAGCAAATTGCAGGAGCAATCTACTTCTGACCTGAAAAAAGTACTTCATGGAGAGGGTTGTAGACCAGTAGAATGGACTACCAGAAAGGATGGCAGTGAAGAAATACTCAGATGCATTCAAGAGGGTATGGGGCAGGTGGTGAAGGAGTGACGGCGAAGGTGAAGATAGGAATGAAATGAGGCAGAATGGGAAATTTCTGGCATTAAGGAGATGTAATATAAAATAATTAGTAGGTGCCTTAATTAAAATGCATAACAAACATAACAACCATATAACCATTTAATAAACACTGGATTCAGCAATGTCATTTGCCAGGAAGTTTGTGATTCGGGTATATTTCCTCAGTTACTTTGTATTATTTTGTTACACATCTGTCTAATTTGCAGTAATAGAAATACAAGTCATTAAAAAAATACTTGAAATGATGATTTTCCTTGTAAAGGTCTGTGTCGGGTTTGTCAAATTATTCAGGAGAATGCTGAAATTCTCACTGTCAATTAAATGAAGCATACAACAGTTTATAACAGCCAGCGTACTATGTGACATATATAGTTAACACCTCTGAGTGAATGTGTGCTCCTATCTTGGACAAACAAAATGAGATTTGCCCCTTCTTATTATCTAACCCTGGCAATAAAAATAGTAGGTTTTAGCAAGGGGTGAATGAGACATGCAGACTGAATGAATACAATAAGTGAGAGTGGCAATGACATATTCATTCTTCTTTTGTTACATTCCAATATAGCCTTATGTCCTTCTGACTTACCACAGCTTCAGACAAGAAAAAAGTGTGTCTGCATACTTGTTTGTCTGAGGGTTTTCATGCTAACAGTATTTTAGGAATGCAGCAGCCTCAAATTAACAGGAGACATTTTCTGCTATCATTAGAATGTTTGGCCTGCTGTCTGTGGGCCCACATAAACATTAACAATGACTCTAAACATTTACTTAATGTAAGTGCAGATTTTATACCCGCTGTACTACAAAAGCAGTGACACTTTGTGCCACACGATGATACAAAGCATTCCATTGCACCCTGATATGTAAGATAAAGTACATTATGTTGTCAGGAAAAACTTCTTGTGAAATGCATACTCTAAGACAGGGCATTAAGCTCAAAACATTTATCTAAATATATATAGTGTTATATGTTTATCATAATCTGTGAATGAATGGAAATGTAAGTAAACAGTATTTATGCATCTGTGAAATTCCACCCATCCATACTCTGAAGTTCAACCAGTTACTATAATGTGAATAACATACATTCCTTGGCAAGCGCACACTATTTCAATGAAATGATATAGCAATAACCCACGCCTGGGTGTGGGTAATGCTAAATTTACCCACGGTTGGCGTGGTTTGGTCCCGAGGGCGAAGCCCGAGGGACCAAACAAAGCCAACCGTGGGTAAATTTAGCATTACCCACACCCAGAAGTGGGTTATTGCTATTATACCATGACATTATTTAAGAAAAGAAACTGTTACTTTTCTTAAATAATGGCATAGTATAATGCCTGTTTACTGCCCTTCCGCAGATGTCTTGGCATCCGCGGCAGTTCTGATGTACTGCGCCTGCGCAGTACATCAGAGTTGTGAGCAACGGAGAAAGCAAGATCTCCGTTGCTTTAGTCTCGCTATGTTAAATGAGTTTAACATAGCGAGACAGTTTAAAATAAGCAACGGACATCTCCGTTGCTTATTTTAAACTGTCTCGCTATGTTAAACTCATTTAACATAGCGAGATCTAAAAAGCAACGGAGATCTTGCTTTCTCCGTTTTTAACACTGCCTCGCTATGTTAAATGGGTTTAACATGCGAGACAGCTTTAAAATAAGCAACGGAGATCTCAGTTGCTTATTTTAAAGCTGTCTCGCTATGTTAAACCCATTTAACATAACGAGACAGTGTTTAAAAAAAACGAGTTATACTAATGGAAAAAAGTCCGGGCGACCGGACCTTTTTCCATTAGTATAACTCGATTTACAACGGGCACGCTGGCCAATCAGCGTGCACGTTTTGGGGGGATCATGGTATAATAAGATTTTGATCAGTTTTGTTGCTCTTTTTGTTGAGGTACTTGTAACTTGTTCATTACAACAGCAATATTATGACTTTGATGGAGACAGGTCACAGTGACTTCACTGGCTATGTCAACAAAGCAATGTTTAAACTGTGGAATTCATCTTTATATTAATGTTCCTTTGGTAGCTTTCTCAGAATTCAGGTTCTTATTAAGGACTTCACTCATTTTGTTTGCTAAATAAAACTAATTGCACATTTCATATTAATTGAATCTTGTTTCTTAAGACTTTGCAAAATTCACAGAACAAATATTAATATTACATGTCAAAATTGTTTAATCAAAAAATAAAACTTTTATTTATCTTTTTAATTTGGACAGCCACCTGATTGAGTTATGTAAAATTTATATGAAGGGGTCTTTAAGTGGACTTGAATAAAATAAAGTACATGCAACATGCATTATTGGAAACAGAAATGCATTTGAAACATTACAGCATTGGGTCTTTAAAAGCAATTTTAGGAAACTCCATTTTTATGAATGACTTGTTTGGTGTTGTTAATGTTTGCAAGATGGAAGCAAAAGTGAGTCAGTGATGGAGGCAAACTAGGACTGTTGTAAATTGAGATCTGAATGAAGGTAAGACTTTTATTTTAGGATATAGAAGATAGCTGTAAACCAGGAGGGTGATAAAATAGAGGTTGCCTGAATGTAAAAATATTGAAAATCATTTTAGTAGCAAAATGGAGTGAATCTGTTTTTTTTTTTTTAATGAAGATGTGGGGCATGATATCCTAATACTGGAAATCATTTTAGAAGGAAAATGGAGTGAATCAGTTTTCAGCTAAGAAGATATGCACTGACAGTTTTTTTACTGCAGAGATGCTTTTGGTCATAACATTGGCTTTGGATAGTTGCAATGAATGAATAAGGGCTGGAATATATGCAAAAAAAGTGCAGCATAGTAACATTTGGTAAGAAAGCTGCTCCCACCTCATATGTTACAAGTGGTAGTCTTCTGCATTCAGGTATGGTCATAAGAGAGCTGGGTATTTATCTGGGAAACTTTCTGTCATCTGATCATTGCATTTTCACTATAGTCAGGAAATCCTTTTATCTGGCCTAGTTAAATTCTATGGAACTATCTTCAAAATCCAGAGAAGTCATCTCACTGTTGTGTTCTTCCCCTATATGTCCCACCATCAAATACAAGGCCCATTTTGTATTTACAAATACAAACATATCATTCAACTAGAAAGGCCTGAATCATTTTTAACCAAGAAGATTTAAAAGCCTTAAATCCTTTAACTATCCTTCCAACTTCAAATTGCATACATAACAAGTATGTAATTTTTTCACTTTTGTTGGAGCTTTTCTCCTTAGGTCTCCACTGAAAATGGGCCTCTGGCTCAGTTGGACTAACCTGGTTAATAAATGACAAAAAAAAATAAATAAATTATCCCACTAGACTAGCACAATTATTTTTATACTCAGTAGTCTATGAGGTGCTCCCGGGTGATCTGTGAATCACGTTTTGATTCTTAAAAGACTCAGTCCTATTTGCTCTCTTATTTCTTCACAAAATTATTGGGGCTACAAACAGCAGTACTAGGGACCTAAATCTACACTAAATAACCAAGTCTCACTGGAGGAATAAGTTCCTACTGCCACATATTCCCAGCCAAATGAATAATTAATAATATAGGTCAAACAAAGTACTACTTTGCCTACCTGTAAGGATAGTCTGGATGATTGGATGGGTAGACACAAATTTATACTAGGGTTATCATGTATGATCCTGCTTAGTTTGGAAGGTGAGCATTGTTAAGTACTTGTAAAGGGTAACAAGAGTTCTTAAATGTGTCTATGTAAAAGTGTGAATGGCTAGACATCTCATGGTTTCTGTGATTGCTTGCCTAGCATTGTTGCAGTGTTCCTATGAAGTTCATTCGGTATAATTCTATCAATAAGACCATCTGACAAAAGGAAAAGGAACACCTAACTTGGATTCTGGTAACCACCACCACATCACAGGCTAGGATATAGTGCTAAGTCTGTAGAGCAAGAGGCACAGCACTGGGGTAGGTAAAGAAGATGGTGATGGCTGTGGAGTTAACTTCAGAAGAAGTGACGGCTAAGGCTGGAGATCAGTGTCTGTTGTCTTGGACATTTCAGGGTATGAGATTCCTATGAGATTCCTTCAAATGCTTAATTAACCTGTGTGAGTGAAACTGTTTCAAATGTGCATTCACCATCCAGATGCATAGTTAGTGTGTGCTGAAGGTGTTATGGGATGCAATCACCAGATCAGTTTTTTATTTTATTTAAATTTATGCTTATCGTTTATCTTTCATTGGACAATAGAGTGTGAGAGCTATAGGACCTGGTGCTTCTCCATACAGAAGGGAGTAGCTCCAGATTGGAGAAGGGATTTTTTTTTTTTTTTTGCTCATTAACTTTGTGTTGAGGGGCAGCAGATTAGGGAGTGGCACTGGACACCAAATGAGCAAACTACAGCTGTGTCATCATCCAATGATAGCATAGCTAGTCATGTCACAATAGCTGCTACACAGAAAGAACATGGCAACTGGGGCACTGACAGCCATTACATGACCTTGCATAACTTTAGGGATCTAGACAGGCTAATGGCCTGAAGAGGTAAGAACGTGGAGAAAGAAAAATCCTTAGAGGAGAATTGCATTCATGTTATGATGAGCTTATATCTTCTGCTGAAAAATGCCAACTTAAAATCAACTTCAGTTGTATAAGAAACTGAAAATATCCAAGGGCACAGAAGATAAAATTTAGTGATATAAATTCTTGGGCATGAAAGCTGAAAATCAGTGGCAGGAATTCTTAGGCAGAGAAAGAAAATTAGTTGAATGAGGTTACGTAAAAGGGGGAGACATCAAATGCCTCTAGTTGGGAAGTAAAATGGGTGCACAGGAATATTTCCTAGAGGCTTCAAAAGGGGAAAGAATGAGAGAAAAGGTACTGAATGAATTTACCTTATCCTTTGGTATTAAATATGGGACAAGGGTCTTTTTCACTATTGCACTTTTAAGTTCTTATTGTTAACAGAAATAATGCTTAAATTATAGATGTGTTTTGTACCTGAATATCTGTTTGCATTTTGTCTGTCTGTAGGGAGGCCTTAGTATAATTTTTATGTAAGAATATGTACTGCCAGAAGTAATGCAGGTCACAAAAATCAGGTTAAAAAGGTTCAATGGACACTGAAGAAAGACTAATCTCATGACGTGATGATGTATTCTGTTCAGTAACTGGAGAACTATTTAATCTGTCAGAACAGTTAATGACTCTATTAGTTTGTTTTAAAGACAATTTCCTACAGCAGTATTATTCAAAACTGATTGTTATACAACATCCATTTCCAATATTTCCATATTGTTGACTGACCTCACAATTTTATCTAATATAAGAACTCTACACATCTATACATCTTTTCATAAATAAATAGATTCATGCTTGTTCATTGCTCATTATGTAAATGTTTTTCATGCATATTCATTGTTCATTATGTTTAAAATTGTAACTATTATTTATGTTTTTCTCTGTTATGTTTGCACCAATACTGTACTGAAATGTGGAGCTTTTCTCCCTGGGCCTCTGCTGAAAAAGGACTGCCAGTCCAGACGGACTTTCCCAGTTACCAAATGTAAATAAATAAATAAATAAATATACATTTAATACTAAATTGTAAGAAATCTTAAGAAATATTAGTAATGTTTGACAAACTAGCATTACCACACTATAGGTTGACAAGCTGCTCTTTCAGCCTTTATTAAGTGATTGTAATAGTTTAATTAAAAGCAGATGAAAGCTACATTTAATTACAATGAGCAGTTCAGGAAGTAGTAGCAATTACTAGCTATTGATATCTATATTTATAAACCTGCATAACCAACTGTTTGCACAGAGTGTATATTTTGCAAACATATTGTATAACCTATTGACCTCAAAGAATTATCCTTACTAAAATGTATTTGTCTAAAGGCAAATACCTCTAATAAAATATATTTGAAATGTCTGACTATAAAACCAGTTATTTGCATTTGTTGTGTCTTTGATCATGGCTGTCACAGAAAAGTGATCTTGTACAAGGACTCATACTCAGTCAACAAACAAATCAATAAAAAAATACAGAACAAAGCACACCCGGTTATCCTGAAATTTAATATTTTAAATAGCTCATAAGTGCTTTCATTCTAACCATGTATCTCAGAACTTCGTCAGACATTTAAAATGTAGCACTCATTCCTTTAAATAAAAAATTAATCCAATCATGTAACCCTGTTCACCAATTATATCTACGTGCTAAAAGAGCAAAGATTTTAACTTCAGAAAACATACTAAAGTGATAGTATCATTTAACTCTAGAAACTGAAATGCATTAAATCTAAACTGCAATATACGCTCATGCCTATCCAGAACTGCTTCTAAATTTCTTCCTCTCATATCCTGCATTATTTATTTCAAAATAAAACTATTTTAAAATATTTTAATTGTTTACTGTATCTTCTCAGAACATTTTTCATATCTTCCTTTTTAATTGCTCTTGTATGCTCCGCTATGCTATAACTTCATGTTGGTTTGGCCTATATAAAACGCACTGCATGGCTGGCACTGTGCATGTCAAACTATATTAGCAGGTTTCACTACTAAATCTTCCTTCTTCTCCAGCTGTCATTCCTGTGCATTTATTTTCCCCTTAGGGAGTATTCCCCAAAAATCTGCATTGCCTGCATCCAAAGCAGGTATAAGCCCCTCTAGTTTGTTTGAAGCTACCCTGACTCAGGAGATCTACCCATGCTCAAGAATTCCATTAATACTTCTCTCCCTTCAGTCCATAAACTTGGGGTCTCTTGTATATACCACTAGAGAGCTTCTTGCCCCCTCAGCACATTTCAGTGTTTTTAATGATGTTTTTAATCTCTCTACTTTAAGTCATACACAAAGCTGAACAATTCCATCAACTCCTTTAAATGTATTGGCCGTAAAACCAGCCTCATTTTCTGGTGCATCCAGTTTCCTGTCACACTAGCAAATGCTTATTGTACCATTTCATCCAAATACACTCTTTCTTTGAAAATACTGAGAATATCATGACATTTTGTCAAGAAAACAGTACCTTCACTAGTTATCCAGGAGGACATCACTAACTCATTTTTTTACTATTCGTCTTTTTGTATGCTTTGGGTACATTCTACCAAAATTTTAATATTTATTCTCTTTAATCTCATTTCTGTTAAGTGTAGTATAAGGCTCCTTCTGATTGTTTCTGTACACTGCAATATCTAGAAAGTCTCCTCAGAAATTCCTCAGCTCAATTCAAAGTTTAAATACTCAGGTGTTTAATTCAAAAATTAGCAAGATCCAAAAAGTCATCATAAGCAGAGTTTCATAAATATAAATATGAACAATAAAGTGCATATATATCCTGCACTTTCTAAATAGTTTTGCAGGAAATACTTGGTTTTTGCCCCATGCTGCTAAAATATACTTGCATATTTAGGTGTCATTAAGCCTCCCATTACAATTATTGAAACTTGTTGATATATTTATTATCCAGAAATGACAAAATTATAATTTATGAAAAAAGTGCAAAACAGGTAAGCATATATAAATGATAACAATAATCAAAAAAATGCTTGAAATTAGTTTATATAATATCAGTGGCGGCTGGTGACTTCAAATTAAAAGGGGGCTGCAGGAGACAGCTGAATGGGTGGTGCCAATGAGAAGAGGTGTGACCAACTTGAAAGGGGTGGAGCTATGCTCAAAAACACAACAACTGGAACTTTAATTAAATACGCTGCCCTGGGTGCCAAACCATCATTACGAGAGTCCAATCAAGACAAAATGAAGTGTAGAAGAAAAAAATATTTCAATGCATTGGCTACATGACAGCTTACTTAATATCTAGATGGAAACAAAAAGGTTGTGAGGCATTAAAAAATAAATTACTTTTTAAATACATTACTGAAATACTAGTCAAAATCAAGTATAAAAAACAAGCTTTTCCTTGCACTGCAGTTCTAATTATAACGTATATTCAGTTTTATAAAAGCACCAAGTAACATGCTGAAAGTAGAAATCTCTGTGATACCCCCACTTGTAAAAATGCTTCTTATCCAAAAAAGACCTGCTGCCTGACAACAACTATTTACTTGTTTCATGGGGAAAACATGATCAAAGTAAAAAATGAACAGCAAACAAGAAACAAGCTCAATATAAATTGCTTAAAGGATTACTGCACAGGTTACGGACCACACACATGATAGATTGGCATTTTGTTTAGTTTACGGGTAAAGCCTGCAAAGATTACTGCAAATCTTCAACAAATGTAATGAGCTTCTGAAAATACTGTAATCCTGTCCTTTATTACAAATACTGTCATAGGCATTTCAATACCTAAGGCTTGTACATTATCTAGTTATGTAAATATTCTCTGCATGGCAACAACAAAAAGGCTTTCAGTGTTGGTAATTATTTAACAGTATACTTATTAAAGGTTACTTGCATCTTACAATCTCAGGCAAGCTTACCCGATGGTCATTAAAGCATTACTACTTAAACACAAAGCAACAGAGCACTGCGACAGCATGCATTTTCTGAATAAAAAAGACCTGCTGCCTGACAACAACTATTTAGGGAAAACATGATCAAAGTAAAAAATGAACAGCAAACAAGATTCCTGTCAAGTCTTTACATTTCCTCCTTCTCTCCCTTTACTGACTAACCCTTAGGAAATAGACTGGCAGGATTACACTACAGTAACCAAGGTTGTAAGTCTTTCCTAACAATGTCTTGGAGCTGTCCCCACATATTCTAACTTTAAAAATATCTGCATATGTATTATGTGTTAATATAATGTGTCTCTTAGTCGTCCCATACTTTAATTGTAAACTCAATTTGTGTCTCATAGCCTACCATAATTTATATTGTTATACCCTTCTTGAATTTTGTAATAATCTGTTTGGTGTGGTTTATTTGTGGAGCTTTTCTCCCTGGCCTCTACTGAAAATGGAAATATATCCAGCTAGACCAGCCCGGTCAACAAATGTAAAATAAAATAAAATAAAATAATAAGAAGCATAAATCAACAGTATAAAATATGACAGAAAACCAGAACATTCTGCAAAATCAGGGACAGATGAAAAGCCACTGTCGTATTTGTGTCTACCTTGGATGGGGGAATACTCTGCACACTTACACTGCATAACTGCTCCTTGCCTTGCTTGGACACATCCAGAGTCACTACATGGGGGAATGGGGTGCAACAAGTATGTCACAATTTGAAATGTCTCTGGCTGACTGTGATGGCTCTGACACTCATACCTCTCAACCTCAGAGCAAGAAATCTGGACAAAGCCATACACAGAAGTGGGACACAGGCCCAAAAATAAGGACAATTTTTAAATATTGCTCTTATAAACTCTTAGAAAGATAATAGAATAGTAGTAGGTCTTGCATCAGTATGAAATTTTTGAAGGGTATGAAATCTCAAACTCAAATGTCTGCCATTATTTTCTAACTTCAGTCTTTAATGATTTGCCACTAGTTTGGCAGAAAACTACAATTTTATGAAAAACAGACCAAAAATGTGATGCAAAAATATAAAATTGCCACACAATATAGCTGGGAACCTGTCAAAGAATGGACACCTTTTTAATATTAGTACTGTAAGGTTGAGCAGCTGACAAAATAAGAGCATCTACATGCATTTCTGAAATAAAAGTAATCTATAACTCTGATCATTACAGTTATTTATAATTGTAAACCCTCCACATTTTCTTCCAAAATTGCCATTTTGCAGAGGGGTTATTAGGGTGAGAGCAACATTTTGAGCCAAAATTGGGGACGGTTGAGAGATTTGGATATTCCTAATTTGATAAAGAGATTTATTTGCACATACCTCTCAACCTCTTGATGCAGAAAATCTGGACAAGGCCAAATAAATATATAGGGGGGACATACAAACAGTACTAAAGACATTAAGACAGTTGATAGAATAACAGGTATTGCTTTAGCATGCATTTTTCTGAAGGTTATAACGTCTGAAACTCAATGTCTGTCATTATTTAGTGACTTCATTCCTAAATATATAGGGGGGACATACAAACAGTACTAAAGACATTAAGACAGTTGATAGATTTGCCAGAAAACCACAAATTTTATGAGAAACAAACCAAAAATAAGAAGCAAAAATCTATTAATTCTGCAAAAATCTGGACAGTTGAGAGGTATAGTTCAACCGGGGCTGTCTGAGTTTGCTGCCCCCCCCCCCACAAGATCATGGTCGAATGGAGCCTCCTTCATGCAGCCATTCCAATGTCCCATTCCTTGGTTATTTCATCCCATTTGCCATAATCACTGTAATGTGCATACTGCTTTACATCTGCGATGATTTGGATTTCATTTGAAAGTTTTATTTTGTATTTTACAGCACAGACCCTAATAGCTATCTGCTAAACAAAGCAATGCAGTCTCACAATGAAAATAGACTTAGCATTAAAACTTCTCTGCCCTTGAAACTCACATTCATTGAAACAGCATTGAAACCCACATTCAAAGAAAATATATTTTGCCAGTGGCAGATAAAGATTAAGTTTGGGCTGTTTTCAAATCATAGGCCCCTTGAACATGAAACATACACATGCTCTTTGATACACCTTACAGGGCATTTTAAATTTATTGTTTTGAACATTTTTCCAGTAAACAATGAAACAAAATGCATGCACCAATAATGACAAAACTGCCCAAATCAGAACATTTCCATCATAAAAGTCTACTCAAACTTACATTTCCATCATAAAAGTCTACTCAAACTTCTACAGTCCACCAGTATCAATAAATATGCACAATCTCTGAAGAAGTAAAAGTCATCTAAATTCCACATTAAAAAAATCTATAACCAATGAAGAGGTTGCTGCTAGCAAACAACTTTATATGTCATTGTTTCATCTACAAATAAAGTGGTTGTTGCCCTTGAGGAATAAATTGCCCATGTTGCATTAAAAAATTATAAGCTAGTAATATCCCAGCAGGGAATGGATGGCAAACTGATAACAGGTTCATAGTTACTAGTTATCTTCACCAAAAGGGACTGCAGCATCCACCCCATTTACAGCACAGTACAGTATCAGCAATGCATCTACCTACTGTGGGAGTAGAACCCACAGCCTTCTGCATCAAAAGCATGTATATTACCTGTTGTGCTATTAACAATGTAAATAGATGCACCATAAGCAGTACTAAACTTTTTTTCCCCTGCAGCTCTCAGCTGTTTGTAAAATCTACTCGACACTCTGCTGTATCTCTGAACTTTGCAGCACAAGAAATCTGGAAAAAGCCAAAATTTATTGTGGGTGGGGGGTGAGGACAAAAGCCCAAAAAACAGGAACACATTTTAAACATTGCTTGTATAATGTTGGAAAATTGCTACAATAAAATGCTGTGTTGCCACCATACATTGCACTGCCAAGTCTTGAACCCAGGGGAATCCTGTGCAAAACAGTCAGAGCAACATACCACTATGCCAAATCAGCTGTTTTGTGAAAGAGAGGAAGACTGAAACTTAAATGACTACCATTTAGTGAATTCAGTTCTCACCATAGCTGTCAACCTCTTAGCACAAACCATCTGAACAAAGCCAATAATGGGGGAATACATCCCCCAAACATATTCAGTGAATTCAGTTCTCACCATACCTCTCAACCTCTTAGCAAAAAACACATTGACAAAGCCAGTAATGGGGGAATACAGCCCCCAATCATATTCACTGAATTCAGTTCTCACCATAGCTCTCAACCTTAGCACAAAAAACCTGGATGAAGCCAATAATGGGTGAATACAGTCCCAAAAATAAGGACAAATTTCAAATATCCATGCTATAAACTTAGAAAATTGCTAGAATAAAAGGTCATGTACTTTCTGAAGAATATGAAGTCTGAAATTCATATGCCTGTCATTTTTATTTAACATTTATTAAACAGAAAAGTCTGACTTGGAACAAAAGCCAATTTTCAGCAGAGCAGGGAGAAGCACTCCAGACTCCACACAGAAAACACCCCAGCCAACAATCAAACCAGAGAACTTGTAGTTGTCAGGTAACAATGCTACCAGTGCACCACTGCACTACTGACTTTACCAGCATCAATAAACATACAGAAACCACAGATTTTATGAGGAACAGAACAAATATGATGCAAAAATGTGCAAATTATTTACAAATGGTGGTGGGTAGAGAATTCAGGCCCTTACTACCTGCACCCAAGGTACAGGGCTCAAGCCTGAGTATTCTCTACCCACCACCATGTGTTTGCTCTAGCCACCAGTATGTAGCAACTGGGGCATTTCACACACACACACACACACACACACACACACACACACACACACACACACACACACACACACCACACACACTCTGTTTGTCTGTAGCAGCAACTGCGTTTGTCCTCCATAGTTCCTGTAGCAGCCTGCACAAGCTGCTTCCCCTGCTTCCCTTCAGCCTGCAGGCAATGCAGTCCAGTGTCCTTCTGGTCTTTGCAGTCATCACTGCACAGACATCTGGGCTGGCCGGGCAGAGATCTCTATCCGGACTGCCTAACACAGCAGTCTGGAGTTCTGAGTACCAGGAACTCCAAGCATGCATGTGTGGAGTTTTGGGACTAGTGATTTTTTTTTTCTTTTTTCTTTCTACAGGTGGGGGGACTCTTTTTAATTTTTATTCTTTTCTCGTTTTTTTCTACAGGTGGGGGGCTGCAGTCCTGCAGTCCTATAGCATGAGCTGCCCCTGTATGATATTCAATACAAACATCATGGATAACTTGGGGTCCAGTACAGTTTAAAGTATGCTTTCACACAGCATATTTCTGTCATATAAAAAAGTATAAATTAGCGTTTGCTTTGTAGTAATGTAGTGACTAATATGAATATTGCCCAAGTACAAAAATACAGCATATTGTTTGAGTATTAGACAAGGCACTATGCAGTTAATCAGTTGATAACTGACTAGAGAAGTGTAATGATAAAAGACCCTTTTCAGCCATGACACTGGCAGCTATACAAAGCCAAAGATAGAGGCTACAAGCATACTGTATTTATTTGAACCATAGAAATCACAAGTCTATGGGAGCTGGAAGAAAAGTGCAGCACTTATAGCTCTCAGCTGTCCAGATTGTTTTTATATTTTCATCTGTTCCTCATAAAATTTGTGGTTGTCTGCCAAATCACTGAGGATTGAAGTCACTAAGTAATGACATACATTTGAGTTTCAAACTTCATATATTTCAGAAAATGTATGCTAACATAAGTCCCATTAGTCTAACTAATTTCTAAATTCATAAGAGCAATATTTAAAATCTGTCCCTAATTTGGGGTTTTTGCCACCCCCCCCCATTATTTTAAGCTTTGTCCACATTTCTTGCGCTAAGAGGTTGAGAGATATGGACACAAACAGACAAAATTTATAAAAATTACAAAGTCTGTAACTAGGCAGCTCCATGGCATTGAGGGATAAAGCCCTGAATATCATCCATGTAACCCTAGTTTGATTAACAACCTGAGCACTGGAGGAGCTTGTAGGACATGAGAGAGGAATTATTTGGCAATGCCTGCTCCCCTGTCAGGGAAAGGGGTGGGCATGCATGTCTGGGATTTACACTTATTGTTAATTCCATGGGGAAGACCTAAGAATACATGGAGTGCTTGGTACAAGAGGCTAGTGCATGTGATGGTTATGTCAGCTGTGGGAGTGGGCAGCATCTCACTTAGCACCTTATCATGCACCCACCCTTTATATATCTATCTATGGATACAGGGCAGGGAAAAATAGGAGGATAAAGTCAAAACTCTGATCCCTCATGCAGATAATAATATCATTCCTTATGTACATAGTGCTTCCATTGAGGAGTGAATGAGCCAGAGGCAATTAATGGGACAATACAGTAAGCAAGGAGAATCTCAAAATACAGAAGGAGACTGGAGCCAAAAAAAAAAAAAAAACTCAATTACTAGTGACTGGTGATCAGAGATAAACTCCACACATGACGTTCTAAAGCACCAATACTTCCCAGTACAGTAATATTTAAAAGGATGATCACTGATGTCATAAATGGTGAGGTCAAATTAGGAGGTAGAATGTGTGATGTTAGACAATAAACATTCAGTATGAATTTGGGAGGCTGGAAAGTCAAACCTGGATTATAAGCAATGAATAAAAAAATAAGAAGTGGGTGGAGCAACTGTGAACAGCAAACACATGGGGGGGTAGCAATTAATAAAAAGCAGTATACACATTGCAGAAGGGGCTACAAGGTTAGTGCATCTGTTCACAAGGCAAGGTATCATAGATGTTGATTTGTAAAGCTCATTCAAAAGTTTTGATTCTAAATAAAATGGCAAGACAGTGCTCTCTATCTAAATGCAAACTCAGTACTTTGATATATAGCAATATTTTGTAGACAAAACTTTCAGAATGTGGAGCTTATGAGTTTATATCATAAAATTTAAGTTTCATTGTGCAATTCTATCTTAAAAGGTGATTTTGTAATTTCATTTTAGAACAAAAGTGCGGGCAGTGAAGTTGTTCATAATTTGAGGTCCCATGTAAAAGTTTTCATAAACATGGTATAGTAATGGTGAATTTCAGTAAAACCATGAGAAAATATTTGCCAAATAAAATGAAAATTTGTAACAATGGCAGTTAGCAGTATTTTGAGACAGATGTTTAATGTATTTCATGATATCAGGATTCACAGATACTAAACTAAAATGTCAGCTCATAATGTTAACATTTGAAGTTTTGACCACATGTTTAATGTCCCTTAGAAAAAAGACCTCTGTTTTGTAAGTAAATAGGCTGCTATTGAGCAATGAGAATGGTCTGTGCTGGAGGTTTGTATAATATAACCAAAGGATTGGGGGTGGTGAGTTGGTGGGCCATTGTGGAATGGACTTACACTTATGATGACTGCACTCCTGGGACCTCTACAGGAAAATTGGACTGAAATTATTTCTTTTTGTAGAAATAAAGTAATGAAGGTTAACAACTAACACCAAAATATTCCATATATATAAAAATGCATACATACACAAACATATGCATGTAACATAGATTGTCAAGCTTAGCTGATTAAATAATTTATGTAAAAGGTCTTTTCCAAGTTGTGCAGCCAATCACTTCTAGCATTTGGAATGGTTCATTTTCATTTATCAACATCCTTTTTTCTTTTACCTAAAATAGTATAATACTATTCAATAGTTAAATGTTGATTCTCAGGTTTTCTGCAGTTTATCTTGTAACCCACACAGGCAGAAGAAACAGCTGTTGCTTTATTGGTACTTTGTCGGACAAAAGGCCAATTCTCAACTGTTCTACTGACATTATGGATGGCTACAGGAGAAAGTAGGACCAAACAATGTTTTGAAGGAATAAAACTTTTATCCAGCCATGCTGAGTATATATATATATGTGACAAATGTCATCTCAAGAAGCTGCCTGCATAGGTTTCTGGAGCATTCAGTGACATGCATAAACAATTCCAAATCATTCAGCTGTACAAAATACACTTGCATTCTGACCATCAGAAAGTGTCATACCTGCCGAAAAAAGAAGACCATGATGTATAGGTGATGGTAGATAAAAGTAATATTGTTCCAGCTCTGGCCAAAGAAAAGCATAATGCATATGCAAAGTGACATGAAGACTTAGGGGACAGTAATTTGCAAAGGACAGATATTCCTCACCCTGGAGTATCTTATTCTTCCCAATGCTACCTGCAAACTGCTACTTATAAATAAATAAAATATGATTTACTTGTTTCTTAGAAATGGAAATACTGAAGAAATTTCCACAAGTATGAACATATGGACACCAATTATGTAGCACGTCATGCCTGCCAAAACTTGTATCAAATATTAACTTCAAATACATATATCTTTTTCCACTTTTTATGCACAGACCACAAGAATTTAAAAAAAAAACTTCTACATTCATTATGTTGTCTCTGAAACTTCTCACATGCATTCCTACAAGATGACTAAGATTGTTGAAAGGGCAAAAAAAAAATCCTAGATGCGTGGGACACAACATATATCTGTATATTCGTATTCCCAGACAGGCCAGATACCACTTATCTGTATTTAATTATACAACAGAAGGAAAAATAATGTTCTACCTTTTCAACTTTGTATTGGAATTTAGTGTCCCTTTAGTAAAACACTGTAGACCAGACAAAGAAAACATATTCACTTCTATACAAACACAAAGTAATGACTTGTCTTTTATTGTTGCACATTATCTAATTTAATATTTTCTAATCAATTAGACATAATAATGCTCAAAATTGCCAGGTTCTGACCACATATTTCATATTTACAAATTCTGAGCTTCTGAATCCCAGCATGGTTCCATTTTGAATTTCTGGCAGTTGGAGCAGAAGATTAAGGAGTGATTTCTTGTGGTCCATTGGTGCAAGGTTTGATTATTTCAGTCTCCATTTCCTAAGTGTGTGACTCTGAACAAGTCACTTATTAACCAGGCAGTGCTCCTAGGCGGAGTCTGAAAAAAAAGGTCCACGGAGATCAGTGCTTTACCCCGGTAAACAAACATAAGTACACATCTAAGAATTTATTACTAAATGTTACTGGTTCAACACATACTCTCAAGGAAATGACCTGTGAACAAGCTCCATCCTACAGATCTGAGGCCTTTTTTCCTTGCATCTATATATATATATATATATATATATATATATATATATATATATATATATATATGAGTGCAACTCTGAACAATGAAATTAGCTAGACAAGAGCTCCAAGGCAATCACTAAAGCAAGTATTCCTTCTTAGTGAAGCTTATCAAGTAAACAAAGAAGTTGCTTTTCTAATTTAATTGTACTGTGTACCAGCAAATTAAATGATTGTATGATGACACTTGACTCTAACTAAGAATTTTAAGTTTAATTTACTACTGACTCAGATGGCTGAATTTCTGCTCCTGCATAAAAACTTATGGATGACCCACTCATATAAGATTTGTGTTTTAGAATCATGAATTCCTCTTCAGGTCTGCTGCTTCTTTACTGAATAGCTGTTATGCTCTGCTGCATAAGAGTTTCCTATCATCAAAAACATTCACATAACATGTCAGTATATATGATGGTTATTATTTATATATTGTGGTTATACAGTTACAGACAGTTGTCTACTATTCTTAACAAACCCTTGGTAATTTTTTGCATGCATTATTCGTCTGAATTACAGAAAGTACTTCAGTTGACACTGGGGTTTACATTGCCCAGAAGTGTGCCTGGGATGAATGCAAGACAACAAAGACATAATAAAAAATAAATAAATAAAAGCTGTACAAGTTGCTTTTAAAACATGTTGCATGAAAATCAAATTATACAGCATGCTACACAGAGATGTGACAGTATTAGGTAACGTACCATGGCATTGACTGCTAATTGTTACTAGCAGTGAAAGCCCTTAAAGTGCTCTTTTAAGGAAAGCAGTATCCACTATAATTGCTATAAGCTACACATATGTCGTATTGGTATATTCTGATGCAATGAATGAGAAGGGGATGCATCCTTGGGGTTCTTTGCTCATTAACCACACTATAGGGGATTTCATACGACTGTTGTGCCAGTTAAGATGAAGGGTTTTAGATTCGGACACTACAGAATATATAGCTGTATGGTTCACCATAATACAGCTATTTCAAATAATAAGTTACTTGATTTTGTATAGCAATTTCTATAACTAAAGAAGTAGTAAGATATGTTTGCATTCCTTCAGTTTGCTTTCATAGGACCACCTATGCTGTCTTGATCTCCTCTATACATTAATAAAGATTCCAGCTTTATTTTACTTCATTTAAATATGTTAACCAGGGTATGGCAGTGATCACAGCTGACCAATTTCAGTCTCACCCTGGCATAGACAGCAAGAGAACAAGTAGTACATGAAATGGGCCTATGTCATATCATGGAACGGCCACACTGTTGAGCGGCATCTTGTTGACAATGCAGACTGTTGAACCATTCTGACTGAAATCTCGTTACAGTAGGGATAGGGAAATTTGTCCTTTTCTCACTGTAGTGTGATCTCAGAGTTGGTATATATAACTAGCAGGAGATGTGGGGATTACGGCCTGGATTGTTGATGAGATGCCATTTGACAATGTGGCCATTCAATAATATGACAGAGCCAAATGTAGAATAGTGCAGTACAAAATGGTGGAGGTGGCAATGCAGTACAAAAATAGTTTTGAGTAATATTCTAATTTCTGGGGAGGAATTATAACAGAACTGCTATATGCAACATGTACAAGAAGACAGCTCAAGACTCATGATCATTGTGATGGTAGGTGGATAGACAATACATTTGTAGAGTTGGTAGAGCTAGAACATCTGAGAGAGAGATTACGTAATGTTGCAAGGGATGAGGTATTGCTATTTAATTGTTCTCTTTATTTTACATAAGTGATTAAAATAAAGAAATATATAGCAATTGGAGGTTGATAAATGCATGCAGGCATTGATGACAATTGCATTAGCAGTTCGCCCTAGAAACTAAACAAAAGAAGATGTATGATGTCAGTCAAATATTATGTAAAAAAGAAGATGCCTCTTTGAAATTAATTTTCCCTGTTCACAACAAACATTTAAAACATGTTTAAAGGTTGAAAGAACTGCAGCCAGCAAAGTAAAAGAGAGCCAAATCATTGTACCTTAGATGTTTTTAGGCTCCTTCAGTGCCATACAACCTACAGTGCTACAATAGTGTGCTTCAAAAATATCCAGGTTAATATGTTGCAAATACACTTCTTAATGAAAAAGAGTCTTTCAAAGACCAATGTAGGAACTGTTAGTCTTAAAAAGTCAAAAAAATCACAGGTTACAAATTAATGTATAGTTTTCCTTTCCAGCAAAGTCCTGTATATGCAAATGGATGACAACAGCTGTTTTATAATTGATTGATGAAGAACTATCAGATTGTTAGACAATCCGCCAGATTTACTAATCTTCCTTGCAGGACTAGCTTAGTCTTGCACGGAAGCAGATGTTTAGGAGCAGGACGGCAGCGCGTCATGCATAGTAAAGAGGTGCACTGCCTGAGGTCATAATCTTACATGAAGCGTGTAAGACTGCAGGGGGTGTGTCTGAGAACAGAGCTCTCAGAATATACACTCCCCTGCAATGAAGAACAGCCGAAAGGGCTAAGGCGAGATCGCTCATAGGTGTCCGCATATCCCCACCAACTGTCCACCCATGTACAACAGCTAGTATATAGAAATAAAATAAACAAACCCTTTTATTTTTTTTAAAACTCCAATTAAAGCTAACCATAGGTGCGCGGGTGTGCCCAACGCTTAGCTACGGTTAATGCAACTTAAATGGCTGAAGAGGATAACAATGAAGATATATGCAAATGAAGCAGCATAGCAATAATGTAGTGGGCAGAGCATTCACCTTATGAGCAGGCATTCCCGGTTCGAGTTCCACTGCAGCATATTCCATTTTCCCTGGCAAAGCATGTTATGACCAATATTGTTGTTGCATAACCCACTAAATAACATATATTTATGAACTGGAGTACTGTAGCAAATGCACATGTGAGGTGTCAGTGTCATAATGAATAAAGCACTAGTAAGCAGGTATAAGCACCAATAAGCAGTAGTAAGCATATATAAGCACTAGTAAGCGGATTTAAGCCCATTTGCTTGGGGGTTAGCAATGTGCATGCAGGTTAAGCAATACTGAAGCTAACTCTCTGTAAGCATATGTAACCGGTGGTTAGCATTGCTTACCCTTGTGCAAACCTGTGCAAACCCACTTATAAATGCTCAAAAGTGCCTTAATCACTCTGTATCCAATGGCCCTTGTTCTGCCCATCAACAAAATAAATAGCGTTGCAGGTTTTGAACTCAGGACCCTGTACATCATAGTCAGAGTAGTTAACCACCAAGCCATCATAGAAGTACAGAAGAATGAGGTATCAGCAAACAAGTCTTCACTATAGTAAAATTAAACTGAACCTGTGAAAGGAATCAGTATAGAGACATATGTTCCATAACCCACTACATAACATAAATATGTGAACTGGAGTACAGCAGTAAACCCAGAAGTGAGGTCTAATTGTAATAGAGTGTTGAAGTCCCCAATAAAACACAAGGACCCCATACAGTCTATGTACACATGAATCATGGATACCAGGCATACATATAAGATGTAATGAGTAATAAATCAATGCCAAAAAGGAAATATAATAAAAAGTCAAATGTAAGCAATGCTAAGCATTGCACAGGCCAGCTTAGGATGTGTAAGCAATGTGTAGGGCAGCTAACTCAATGTGCCTTATATCCCTTTAAACAATGCCAATCGTGCTCATAGCTTAGCTTTTTCAAAACTGACCAATCATGAAAAATTGCAGGAAATCGGCCCTACTTAAACCCAAGAGGTGGGAATACATCTCATAACTGGTTGTAGCTTTCCTTGCAGGCACTATGTCAGGAAGGGGAGAGGGTGTGCACTTTCGGGCACAGTGCTGGTGCATCCAGGACTCCAGAGTCATGGCAGGGCTCCTTGTCAAAGACAATGAACAGAGACTGCTGCAGGGCCAGTACAAGGGCTCCCAATATAAGGCGGAGGCCTGGGACCATCTTGCCCATGACCTCACCAGTGCCCAAACTGGTCAGCAGATCAGGCATCACTATGCTGACCTGAAGTGGCACAGAGGGGACCTCTTGGACCAGTGGATCCAAGAGGCTAGAATGGCAGGGGATGTTCCAGCTGTGTGTAAGTATCAGTCCACTACCTGTTTAATAATTGCCAGCTCATGTATATCATGGATAGGTATGGCTAAATATTCCTCTTATGTCCTCCACAGCTGCAATTGAGCAGGCCATGAACCAGGAGGCCCATGGCAGTCGCCTGGAGAGGTTGCGAAGTGAGACAGGTCAGTAATACTCTTACATGTACTGTAATAGGAAATAAATCTAAAAGTAATAGTAAATTAATTGCCTGTATAAAACCTGTATTGTTTAAGACAAGTACTGCAGCAAACAGGAAATGCAACTGACTGACACACATTTACGAGAACAAAGCTGGCACACTAGCAACTCATCAAAACCTTATGAGACTAAGAAGCCACGTATGTCCCATTCACACACCCATCTTGTCAAGCAGTGGCCAGAGTGTGTACAGTAATAGAGTGAGATGTATGTGCATAATAGTAATGTGGAATCTGGTTCTGTGTGTGGCAACAATCAGGTAGTGCTAACAAACATTTCTCCCACAGGTCTGTCAGATACCAACACTGTGCCAAGAAATACAAGAATGATACCCTGTACTGGTACTGTTTACATTGGTATTGTATGGCACTGTGAGTGTTGCAGTTTCTCTGAATAATAAAGTATCACTGTCACCCACACTGTGCTACATAATATAACTGTGTATGAAAGCATGTATATGTGTGTGTGTCAAGTCACTAAAGGTTGGAGAGGGCAATATTCTAGATATGTCCCAGTTCACATGCATTTGGTCAACACATGGCCAGAGTCTGTGCAGAAAGGGTTGGATAGCCATGTGCACAACATCATCCCAGAATCTGTGTAGAAACAGTTAGTTAGTGTTAACATACATTCCCTCCATAGATATACCAGATAAGAGGTGTATACTGCAGGTAAAATCAGTTAATGTACAATGATGTCGACAGCCATATCACTGTCCAAACTAAGGCTATAGAGTAGTGTAGTAAGACTTGTAAGGTACAGATAATAGCACTGATTAGGAAAGTAATGGGGACTACAGGAATATGCTAGTTGTTAATTGACATCTCCCCCCACCATATCTCCAACAATAAACGACATACCCACCCCAACCGGAATATAATGACTCCAATGTTCTGATAATGTCCTGTTGTTTGATAAATATTTTAATTGTTCCCATGCATGTGTTATATTGAATTATTCCAACATTGGTGTCATGGTGCCATCAATGTACCTGCATGCTGCTTTTATTACCACTGTGGTCCCATATATGCATGTGCATGTGTTCTGTTTTCTATTCAACTGTTCCATATCTGGTGTCTGGGTTAATGGGAATATCTATGCATGCTGTTATACCTAACCCTGGAATCTGTTGACTATTACTAATCCACATATGATAAAATCTAAACACTATAGCACGTTTGGGAAGGCCGGTCCCAGCAGATCCATCTATCCCACCTCAGCTGGCTGTGGCACCAGGCACCAGCATGTCTGGGGCCCAACCCAAGACCTCCCTGTCTGTTGGTCCTACACCACCTTTGGGTGGAACCACCTCGGGGATGGGGCTCGCCCCCCCTGGGAGCAGGCATGGAGAGGAACCTGTCACCCGTCGCCAGGTCCGGGTCATGGTGCATAGTGAGCTCAACCAGCAGCTTGGTGATCTGCTATGCCAGCTCAAGGGCCATGTGTCATGACTAGAGTGTCAGACTGGCCCTGAGATGCAGCCCCCAGCACAGCCACCTTCGAGGCTGCGAAGGTGCGGTAGTGACTCCCCATGGGTGGGGACCTCAGTCACACTGTTTCCACTAGGGGGCTCATTGGCTTCCGATTTCCCAACACCCCTCCCCATCAAGGTGTCTACCCCCAACATGTGTCACATACCACACCTGTATGCGTCTTGTTTGTCTTGTCTGTTAACCTACCCAGCCTACCCCCCCCCAAATATACCTACTATCACTCCCCAACATCCCACTCTCACCTGGAAAAAAAAAGGCAATCTGTTCCCAAAAAAATCTCGTACCATACATAGCTGTCCATTTTGCACACATGTCCACTGGACACATGTAATTTGGTCTAATCGGCATAACAACTTATTATTGTTGTCCTCTCCCCCTCCCAGGGGTTTGAGTTTCCAAATCTACCTCCAAATTCAGTGTATATGCACAGCTGTTGCTGTAGAAGAAATGGACCTTCCCTTTTAAAGAAATTAGCGTGGGGTAAGCGAAAGTAAGCACTTTTAAGCAGGAGTAAGAGGGTTTAAGCCTGTTTGCATGGGAGTAAGTAATGCCTACACTGGTTAAGCAATCTAGAAGCTAACTGAGTCTAAGAAAATGTAACCTGAAGCTAGCAGTGCTTACCTCAGCACAAACCCGAGCAAACCTGCCTACAACTGCTTAAAAGTGCCTTAATCACTCTGTATCCAATGGTCCTTGTTGCCCAGCAACAAAATAAACAGCCTCAGTAAGGCTCGATCATGGGACCCTGCACACCATAGCCAAAGCGATTTACCACTAAGCCATGTCAGATATACATAACTCTGATGTTTTCACAAACATATCATCCAGCCCAGTCATTCAACAGTACAGGGAATGTATTCCAACATGTAGATGTATATGTGTGTGTATATATATATATATATTAATATTTAAACAGATACAACATATCTATATATGTAGATATATATTTATATATATAAATGTAAACATATATATATACATATGCATATATATATATATATATATATATATATATATATATATATATATATATATACAAATGCATACATCTATAGATCTATATGTCTACATCTATATGTCTAAATATATACAGCAAGTTTTATATATATATATATATATATATATATATATATATATATATATATATATATATGTCAGCAGATATATATATATATATATATATATGTGTATATATAGAGAGAGAGAGAGATATGCAACTGCACATACACATGCAGAGATATGTATAGTAAGATACATATGTAGAAGGTACACACAATATTGAACAGCCACTATGCCTAAAGTTAACACCTTAACAGCTGGACACTGTATGAGCCACCCATACAAATGACAGTCATTGCCTGCAACATATACCCACAGAGAGGTCAAAGGATCTAACACCACACACAGGTTTGCAAAAATGGGAAAGCTTTATTTGTGTACTATTACAGTTGCATATGCCATGTCATATAGCTTAGACACTGACATCCATATAAACAGAGTACTGCAACTGTGAAATAGTTATACTAATACAATAGTCTGGAAAGGCTTACAAATGTCGCTGTCCAGGCAGAGGCCTTCAAGTAGTGCAATAGTAAAGACAGACTGGGCCACAGGATACCAAACAATCAACAGTAAGTAATGCAGATGTATAGTTCAGCAGCCTCTATCTACACTATGTACACAATACCTAGGGGGTAAAGACCTCAATTGACACAATGGGATGTAACTGTTACATAACAAGGCATAACTGACACCATCACCATCACACTGACAAACAGAACAGTCTGCATGGCAGGAGGCAGTAGGCCTGCATTTACCCAATTTATTTAATTAATTTAATTTTAAGTGACGTGTATGGTAATGTACATCCAGATACCTTAAGGCAGCTTATCCCTGATACCCCCACATGTTGTAACAGCTTAGATTAGTTATGGTGCACCCCCCTAGACTCATTAATACAGGGCCATGTACCACTGTTACATACACTGGTCTCTGGAGTGCATAAGGGCACATATGTATTGTGTAGGTGAAGCCCACACATATATGGCCCCAGCCCCACCATATGTGTTGGGGATACAACAGCAGTGGACTGATGGCAGGAATGGCAGCATGACATACACATACACAGCCCACTACAGAACAACCTCTGACAGCATGTCATATGTGCAAAGCCTGGTATGTAGGTGGAGGTCAGAGGCTGGAACACAGGCCCATATGTGTAAAACTGTTGTCATACACTAAGCAAGTCACTGGTGTTACAGGATAGTCTGCAACATACCCTTAGTCAGGGATTTGAAGTTAGAAACATACATGGATGTAGCCATGTACTGATAGCACTGAACACAGATACACTGCCAGTAAAATATCTGACACAAGACCTGTGTGGTGGACAGACACAACATAATAGACATACCTCTGGCCATCAGGAAGATAGGCCCACAGTTGAGAGCTATGCAGACAGACTGCATTCCAAGGTAAACTAGTATGTACACACAAACCCTGTAACACCAGTACTATACAATGCATACCACAACTCTACTCACACTCTGTCTGTAGTTCTGGAACCTCCTACAAATATGTAGCTGGCCTGAGTGTGCAGGGTCTCCTATAAGAGGTATTGCTACCTGCTGTCTGTAACACTGATGCCCACACACAGGAAGGATGTACATCACACAGGAAAGGTAAAGGGACCATGCCCACATGATGTAAGGATTTATAGTAGGTGGTTGCCATGACAGTGGTAATTGGAAGTACTACACAGCAAGCTGCATGCAGGTAGCAATTGGAGGACACTGATTGGTGCAGAGGCCATCACCTGATCATGTGCATCACCTACTAAAGCCATGTTGCAATCTATTCAAAGCAACTCAATCCATTTACTGGAAACTGTCCGAGAGAGAGAGAGATAGAGAAAGCGAGAGAAAGAAAAAAAACAAAAACAGAAGCCTAAGGCAAAGGCAAAGTAAAAGCCAAAGGAAAAAAAAGCCATTGTAACATCCAGCAAATCCTCCAGAACTGACATCATTCCCACAACAGGTATGTGAAGTATATATGCATGTAACTAAATGTAGTACCTGATCCATAATAATGGGACAGATGATGTGGAATGATTTATATGTGCCATCAGGTGTTGTTGTAATGATGTTCAACTGAATAACTGCTATAGACAATAGTGTCTGTCCCTGTGGGTAGTAGGCCATAGCCATCAACTGCACAGATCAGCACTAACTGACCAGATGTAAACCATCATAGTGTGTGTTGTGTAATGGGAAGTATATATATTATGTGGCCAATTGCTGATGGTGGACGTAATGCCATTATGATGGACATGTGGGACCCACAGCCCACCCCTTGCAGGATACTCATGTTAATCTGTAATGTAGCATGCAGGAATGCCATAGGTGTGTAATAGGGTTACCTGCAATCTGGTCCTACATATACCCCCCCTAATGTCAGGCTGTGCCCATATGTGGCACCTGTCTGTGTTGTAGCAAGGCAGAACAGTGCAGCTGTGCAGGAAGGTGTTGTGAGATTGTGGATCTGATGTCTGAATGTACCCCACATATAGGTATGCATATGTGTACATATGTACACATATATAATATATAACTATATATATATATATATATATATATATATATATATATATCAACATGTATGTCCACAAATATACAAATACCCATGTGTAGACATATATATGAGCACATATATACATCACATATATCTACACATATGTAGATATATACCAATATGCACATGTCTACATATATACAAACACACACACAAACATATATGCATGTAAATACATGTCCCCATATTACTACCACAGTGATGCATGCTACGTGCAAGGCAACAGCACACATAGCAATTCACACAGATTTCTACAGCTGGCAGTGTGTGCAACATGGACGGGTATGTCACATGTTACTCCCTTGTTGGGACCACATTGCCCTCGTCTGTGAAGTATGGACTGGGAATATGGGGAAGTATGGCAGGTATAGTCGTGGAGGTGGTCAGGGTTGGTAGATATAGAGGACAGTCTACGGGGGTGGTATGTGACACATGTGGTGGGTAAACACCCTGGATGGTGTGTGTGGTCTGTGATGTGGGTGCCCCATGGGCCCCAATATGGGCACAATGGGAACAAGTCTCCCACCCACTGCTACTCACAACAGCAGTCTATGTCCTGAAGTTGCCTGGCCTGGAGGCTGAGCACGAGGAGCATGTTGGCCATGTGAATGTGTATTGGGCGCCTCAGAGTGATGTAGCACATCCCACATGTGTCCATGGAGCTGACCTCAGGGGACAGGAACATGTCTATGTGTGCCCTCAGGATGGGGAACAACATCCCCTGGGTTGGTTCACCTGATGGTATTGCTGGACCAATACAGGAGGAGGCCCCAGGTTGGGACACACATGTGATGTGGCCTGGTAATATGGGCAGATGGGCTTGGTGAGATGGTTCTGCTGGCCAATACTACATGTACATGTTATTGTGTCACTGTTATAGAACATATGTTGGTAGTAATAGTCTACACAATACCGGAACATGTCCAACAGCATGCATAGATATCCCCAATAACACAGAATGTCAGATTTGCAGCAATCACAAAGCAGCCATACCACAGGCATAACTGGAACCATAGTGGCCCTCAGAATGGCATGCAGGTGAATAGTCTGTAACAGGCCAGCAATGATAGTGTCCACACAGGGAACATGGCTACAATCACATAGCAGAAAGTGTGGTGTAATACAATATCTGTCCCACTGGTAGGTAAGCTGTAGCCATACCTATTGACTTGTGTGTACAGTATGTTGAAGCTGATATGGTGGGGAGGGTGACAGAGATGTGTAGTACGAACTGCGGTAACCTTGCTGTATGTGTTGATCAAACCTGTTTCCATATTTATGTCTTTCAGCCAATATGTCACATACATGTTTGCCTACTTATTTGGCAGCTGAAACTGAAGTGCTCATCACATACCTAATCCAGCACTACCCAGTGCTGTTTGGCAGGGCTGCCCATGACCAGCAGAAGTGGACCACCCTGTGGAACTACCTAGTCTACAGTGTCAGTGATGTCAGACTGCACAACCACAAATATAAGCAGGTCCGGCATCATTGTACTGACCTGCTTCACAATGCCTGTTGGAGTGCTGCTGCAGTCCAGGGGGATCACCTTGCCATGTGTGGAGGAGCTCCTGGCCAGCCTCTTGGCACCTGCCCGTCCGGCCGGTCACCAACTGCCGGACACCTTTGTGGAGGTGGGTGTCACCCACACACTGGCCAGGGAGCATGCACATAAGGACACAGGGCACATCAGTAGACCACTATTGCATATACATCTGCATCGGTACGGGTAGATCATGTCATAGATATATTGTGTTGCTGCATAGTAGTGATAAACAAATATCTAGATGTGGTAGTATTGTGGAAATGTACTGTTGATGTATTGTATTACTGCACCCACCCTGTAGCACTGCCACAGGTGTGGCCACTAACATTGCATCTCTCACCCTCTTATGTAGGTCCCTCCAGGATACCACCAAGGCAGCAGCCTGTAGCTGCTGAGTATGGTTTATTTAGATGCTTGCCAACACAATGAGCATGTAATGGCTATGGTATATTCCATGCACACATCTAACACACCTACCCAGAATACATGCTGTGCATGTGCATGTGTTGTTGCTGTGAAATGCACGGCATCACAGGGGTGACCATGATGGGGTATTGGAAGGGTATGTCAAACACCTGCATGATAACTAACATCCTGTCATTGCAGAATGTGTCTACAGGGAGTAACATAATGGTGGGAGACATGGCCTACAGTAGGGACATGTTTGGAACAACATCCATATACAGTGCAACACCAGTGTATATGCCTGTAGAACAATAGCAACTGCTGCAGAGAAATACTATGGCATATGGCATTACAGTAATCCACACTATCAGCTGGGACTAGGCTGTAACATGTGGTGTTCAGTGTATGGGACACTGCAAAGTGACACACCTGCAGGGCATACTTGTCATACATCTGCAAAAGGGAAGAAGGAAGGGTGGTGTCAGCATGACACACTAGTGCACTGCAGCAGGTATCCTAAGGATGCTAAGAATGGCAGTATCTGCACATAGTCATGTTCAGGACCTGTGGCAGACATAACCCTACTCCCACAGCAATAGTGACGGCAGTGTGTGAACACCAAGGAATGTGCATATGAGTAGACCTTGCAATCATGCAGAGTATGGGGACATGTGTAGGGCAGACGGAACATACACTGGCAATTGCAGATGGCCCACGCTGGTATACCCCTGCCAGGAGTGGTGACTGCTGTAGTACATACAACAAGAGGTGCGTCAAACCATCATAGCACACATATGCACACACAGAGTGTATGCATCGTGGTCAGCATCCACACACCTAACACATTCCGTAGACACTACATGTGAAAGTACAGGACATATGTCACATATTGGGCACATGTACTGTTAAGATATGCAGTGATGTGGTCCCAGTGCAGATCACGGATGGGTACATCATATCAGGAAGGGTGTATACACCCCCCATAGCCACAGTATGCTCTGATGGTATTGGATTGGTCATACATGTTCCGCTGATGTTGAGAGCTGTAAATCAGGCATCAGGCTTTCACCAATGACAACTGTCCACATATTATCCCAGGTATGTTTTGCTGAAAAACATAGGGGCTGTGAGCATTAAAGTTGACATAACTGACACAGTACTACACATTCCGCAATGGGTCATACACCTGTGAGTTGTGGTGCACAGTACATGGCAGAGTGCAGAACAGGTGCACAGCAATACTGTGTACAAGTGTGCAGTGGTATCCAGGGGAAGGGGTATCACCTAGTGACACAGCACATGCATCACACACATGTATATTGTTGCTATCATGGATTGAATATAGCTGAACTGCATTTTGTTCTGTAGCATATGTTTTGCATGTTGACAGATGGGTAATAGGAGGACTGTGTGTACTATCATTGTGCAACCTTACCTGTGTGTGTGTGCGTGTGTGTGTGTGTGTGTGTGTGTGTGTGTGTGTGTGTGTGTGTGTGTGTGTGTGTGTGTGTGTGTGTGTGTGCATCCTGGTGGTTAGTTAGTTTGTCTGCAGGGTCACTCTGGTGAAGTGGAGGGAGGGTGATGCATATAGGATGCGTGTGTGCATGTGTGTGTTTGTGTGGGTGGCCATGTATGCACACGTGAGATTGTAGGGTGTTCATACAGCTATACCTCCCTTTGGAACCGTGCAGTACATGGGCATGGACTGCCACATTACACACCAGGAATACCTGTCATGTGTGTAATCACCGGACAGCTGATAGTATAATATGGTCTGTAGCATGGAACAGGCATCAAGAGGGAAGGTAGACACCAGGTACACCCTTAATATCACATTCAGCAGAGAGGTCACCTACAACCCATGTATGCAGCACTACAGATGCATTGGGGAAGTACTAGTCAACACCAGGGAGTGTCTCTATATATTACAGTTGTCACATGATAGGCATGTATTGAGCATTGCATACACATCCCACACCAGTGTGTGATATTATGTATAGAACATAGTAGCCCACACATATAGGGGCCATGCTCATGATGTCCGAACATACGGAGGGTGCATACCGAATGACAGCAGTGAGGCCATGTGAAACCACTACACACAGGTCAGGCAGGTAATGTAGTAACAGGTCTTGTGGTGTGTCCACTTGTGTAGACATTTAGAGGACTGATATGTTAAGGAGTGGTATCAATGTGTGTATGATAACAAGTGTGATGCAGGATGGGGTACCACATGGACATATATGTGGGACTGTCTGTACAGCCATGGACAGGTAGGTATTATGGACATGTGTGTGTGTGTATATGTGTGTGTGTGTGTGTGTGTGTGTGTGTGTGTGTGTGTGTGTGTGTGTCTGTGTGTGTACTGTTAGGCAATGCTGTGCAGGTTTTAAAGTGCATTTATTGTTTTCCCCCACAGGTGGTGAGGTGGGTCAGGGTCCCTCCTGCATGCAATCTGATGTTGGTGTCCATACTGAAACCTAAGATGATGATAGTACTGTTGAGGCACAGGTGAGGTTGTCATGGGCTGACACCGTGCCAACATTTGACATCCCCCTTTTAGCCACCCAACCTCGCACACAGTTTCATTGCCTACACATACCCTATCACCAGTGGCTATAGTGGAGGGGCAGCTGGCGTTTGGTGGCAGTGCACAGGAAAGTGTGGTAACCATGCCTACTGTGTCTGGTCACAGCAGGCATAGCCAGATATCCGGCAGGGCACCACATAGGCAGATGTCCCAGGGTGCTCGTGGTACAGCCGCTAGACATCATGCTCCTGGCAACATAGCTGGTACAAGCAGGTGCATGATTTAGGCTGTCATGCCAGAGCAGGCACGTATGGAACATTACACCAGACAGACCCTGAGGCTGCAGAGGGATGCTCTCGCATCTATAAGTGACAACCTCCGTGAACTGTCGGGTGCCATCCGTGCTTATACAAAGCTCACAGATAGATGGCATGGTGAGATGATGGCCCTCATCGGCCATAGTGTGTCTGTGCTTCAACGTGTGGTGGGGATGCATTGATGCCTGCATGGACGTGGGCCAGCAACACCAACAGCTGGCAGTCAACGTGGACGTGCTAGAACACCAATGGCCTCCCATAGTGGCAGTAGCAGCCCCGGCAGTGTGGGGGATGTGCTGTTCACACCACACCACAGCAGGCAACATGCACATGGTCCTGGCCAGTCCCAAGGGGGACTGGTACCAGCGGACATTTGTCATCAGCAGGTGACAGTAGCACATCGAGGCCTGTACCTGGATGTACCCATGGAACCCCTGACAGGCACAGTCCACATGTCCATGGCTGGAGGCAGTGAACTGCACAACCTGCCAGGTATGGTCTGCAGCTGTCCATAAACACCTGTGTAGGGCAGCCACATGGCAGAACTGTGTGTATGTATACCCACACACTATGTAAACACACCTAGGGCAACCCCATACCTACACACACCCCATCACCTCACCCAGCTCACCACAGTGCACCCCTCACCCACACATATGGTGTCAAATGTATGGCCCACCCTTGGCCTCTGGCAAACCAACATCACACCCTGTGCATATGATGATACCTGTGCCACATCTCTGTCATCCATGCCATCAGTGCAGGGACAGGCTGATATGGTTCTGATGCACACAGTGACTGTACTGCAGTGTACCACAGTACTGCAGTGTAACATGTAGGGAGTGAAGTGCAATGCATATATGGCAGGTAGTGTAGCCATCCATCAATGATGACTTATAGCTGTTAGTAACACTGGTTGATTGCAGTCCCAATAATGTTATCTATTTGTGTTGTAGGTGTACATGTATCAGGACAAGGATGGTCTGCATATTCCACAATGGGTTATGTCACTGTGGTAACACCATGGCTGTGACATATCTGTGGTACAGTTGAACACATGTCATAGATAACTAAAACAGTTATTGCCTGTGCCACATTGACAGGTGACCCACTGAGGCGTGTATACCTTGCAACCTGATGTAGACCCATCCACATACATGCACACTGTTACTTGGCAACACTGGTACTAGACCCCTACCTAGCTATGTGGTGATACCAAAGTGTGTGGCTTACATTGCACACACCACACAGCGTTCAGGGTGAGGTGCGTCCCAGGTTACATGTTATATGCAGAACATCCCCAGAGATGTACAGTATGCTAATGGGGGATGTAATGGGTGTATTTGGACAAAACATAGTGTGACATAACATCATATACACATTAACAGACACATTACATCCAGACACACATCTGAGATACCATGGCCTATCGCTGCTAACTAACTTGACCATGTGTCCAATGTGTTATAGGTAGGCTGCACACATCACATGCATAACTGGCTTGGATTGTGGTAACAGTTACCTGTATGGTTGATGATGATAGTGGTAACCATAATGTGGTACATATGACATATACCAGGGGTACCTTGGTGTAATGACAGTGTACACAGCACCCACATCCCCCAGTGGATATTGTACTCCCTGAAACCCATGATGACAATCTGCCATATCCACCATCAGACATTGGCTGCGACTGCGACACAACCCATAGTATACCCCAACAGTGGTACTACAGGGATATGCATCTCATGCACATGCCACACGTGTAGTAGGGTGTTGCATTGTTATGCCTCACCTATGGGCATCAACACCACTATATTTACTACTGTGTGGCAATAGGTATTGTAATAGGAGCATGTGGCCATGGAATGCTGTACTCTACAGATATACGGATATGCACAACTACACACAGATGCCAGAACACAAAGGGTATTCCATGCCTATCAACCCATTTGTAAAACACTGTTGTGCTGGTACTGCAGGGCTCATGTAGTCACTATGGGGGGAGCTTAACAAGGTACATCTAATGTCCCATACAGCAGCAGCCACAACTGACCATGGCAATGGGTGTTGCATTAGTTGTGAAGGCCCTCATGGAATTCCCAAGTACAGGTGTGCTAACACACAGACACTGCTATACTCAGTCATGCACACGTACACATGTGCCAGTACAGGGGTGCCTCACTGCAGGTGGTCATAGCTGTGTACCTAGCTATCGTCCAAGGGAAGATGGGTCATGTAGGGGTTGTGTGTGCATTGGTATCCTGCCACCTGCCAGGTGGCAGTGGGCAATCAATTGACAGACAATACTGTTGTGACCCTCATGGTGAGAATGACATGCATCACACAATCCACCAGGTGCTTCCTGCACATGGCCACTGAGGTGATCAAGTTGACATGTATGCAACATGCATTACAGCACATAGTTAGTGTCTGTGATGGTGACCTGTACTGAAGCATGTTCAGTTGACTGTGGTAGTGCAGTGGAGGTACCCATGGCATGTGGTGCGTACAGGGTAGCATTTCCTATATGTGCCACTTCTTCCCCAGCTTGGCAGACATGTCAGTGGTAATCAAGCTTAGGTTGCCTGTACATATCCCAGCTGGATACCTGCCATCTGCACGTCTGTAGAGGGACTGACAGTCATCAGCTTGGCAAGTAGCTATGCAGTAGCATGACTGTATTGATAGATAGATGTCTGACAACAATATGTATGCCATAACTACATGTCGGATTCCCTCACTAACATGTGCTGTGCAGATGGTAGTCTACGGTTACATTCCACATGATGGATCATTACCCAGTAAGGGGTATATACTCTGACACAGCTCACACACCAGGGATACAACAGGGAGGCCACAGTGTCCAGTGATGCCTGCAGGTGTGCCTATTGTCAGTACTACATTTAGCACTCTGCTCTTGCCTGGGTTATCACTGTCAACAGTAGTACTGCCATGATACACTACATGCCAGTGTGACAGCACATACCCTGGGTTACTACGCCAGTATGTAACACATTCAGACAGATGGTGCTGTACAGGCCTCATATATGTCTTTGTCCCACACACGACACTCACACCCCTTGCTACTGTAATGACAACACATAAGTTCATGCATTGTACATGGCATTACATACAGTTATTGCAGATTATCATACTTGGTGGTGTGTCCTGGTTACCAGGGATAAGCCATGCTTAGCAAGTATCACCATTGCTGCAATATAACAGCTAAGGTGATTTGCACACTGGTAAGCGATACCTATACTCTGTAAGTGCCCGTATGTTTACCTATAGCTCAGCACTGCTTAGCTTCATGCAAAATCCCGCACACCCCCTTAAAGCAGCTTAAAACTGCCTTAACCACTCTGTATCTGACAGCCCTTGTTCTGCCCAGCACCAAAATGAACAGCCTTTGCTGGTCTTGAACCCAGGGCCCTGTACACTGAAGTCACAACACTTAACCACTACACCATGACCACTGTGAAAAGAGCTATTGTTTTACCAATATAGCTGTCACTACACATATTGAGTAGTATTGAACAATTGCCTTTAGTTGCTAAATTGTGTAGTCCTTGTTATTAATACGACTGTTGCATCACATATGTTGTTTTATCATAATGTGCACATAGCAGATACATATGGTGAGATACATCTGGGAGGGTATACACAACCGTGAGGCTTACTCATGACAGGAATATGGTTGTATACATATAATAGGTCTATATATGTCTACATGTACATACACATGTATAGTCATACATATGTCTGTTTACACATCTGTATAGTGCTACATATATATGGCCATGTGTACATCTTTTCATATGTACACACACACACACACACATATGTATATATAGATATATGTATATGTATATATAAATATATGTCTATATAGCTATATATGCATGCATATCCTATGTGTACAGATATGCCTAAGTTAAGTTGGTATATATGTAAATATCTATAACTATATGTGCATACATATCTATTCTGATAAACCTACTACTGTCAATATATAGATATCCATACGTATATGTGCATATGTATCTCTATCTGTATACGTGTAGACATATATTGCTCTGTATATGTATATATCTGGGTGTTTATATATATATATATATATATATATATATATATATATATATATATGTACATATACATATCCATCTATATATGTCGATATGTATATGTATATATATCTATGTAGATATCTGGATAATTATATATACATATATTTTCACCATAGGTCCTGAACATGGAGTGTAGCCCTACCTCAGCCCCTATAGTCCCAACTTCATAGTGCAAGAGGATGTCAGGTGTGTATAGCAGGTATATTTGTAGACTATTGCTGCTGTAATAGGGACTGTCTTCACAGACATGGTGTGTGTGGGAGGTCATATCTGCTTTTAACATGTGCGCCATTGGCTACTGACAGGCATCCTAAGGACATCATAGTACAGTACCACTGCTAGCACGTAATGCTCCTGTGGACTACAGCAGAGAAATTGGCCAATATATGTGGACATTCTGACACACTCTGGCCAGTCCAGAGGTATACACAGGACCCCTTAGTGCAAGACATGTAGACCAAGCCTGACAATGTGGATGTTAATAGCCATGTAGATCGGTATAACACGTAACAACTGGTATACATTTGTCCCCATAGGTTAGGCATTCACACACCCCTGTCTGTCCTGACACATAACCGCTAGTACAGAGGTGCCATGGCCAGATACTACCAACTAGATATTGACATACATCTGTACAGCATCCCACTGCTCTGTATGACGTACATGACTATTAAGGGAGGCCCAGCAGCAGTATATCTGGCAAGCATCTGGACATGGCATCTCACTGGCTAAGTACACTAAGCTGTTAGGCATGTAACAAAGCACTGTGCAGGCTACAGGAAGACTGGCTCAACACTAACCAACATTTCCTATGGGAGAATGCACATGTACCTGCATATATATAGCAGGCTGTACAGGCATGTCACAGCACAGAGTATGATACATCAGTGTGAAATTGCATAACCACAACCAATGTGAACACAGCCACAGCCACGTATGGTAAGCTAGAGTAATATTACAGTATATGGACTATTTGTTCAACACCATCCTCATATGTGCCACTCACACACTAACCCTACATATACTGGGCTGCTACACAGTGTGGTCCAATGCCTGTCTGCGGTATGGGACATGTGAGTGTATGGCCCTACAAACATGTAAGCCAATAGAGTTACATACAGTGGAGCAGCATGTAACATTAGATAGAACAGGACCAAGAACAGTGACATCTGCCACATTCTGTACACAGGCCAAAGTACATATTAACAATACACACACATTGTCGACATTCACCTTAAGTACACAGACCTCAGCACTGTACACACAACCACAGAATGTCCAGGTTATGTCATCAAATATAACCCCTACTATACATAACATGTCTAGCAGTCACATATCTCACTGGCTTATCAGATATGATGTCACTAATTATGGTGTATAGCACCTATGCACCTCTTACTGCATGACATATGTACAAAGGTCGACAGAGTTGTGGCTGGAGGCACATACACGGGGCCAATATTGACATGTTGCTGTAATAACCTCATACATTTACTGTTGTAACAGGGTTTGGTGCAACATATGTCCTATGAGGGATATGAAGTCAGTAACTCTCATGGCTGTCACCATCTACAGACTGCAATCCTCACACTTCCTTCTGCAGTTCACAGATAGGTTCTCTGTGGGTAACACATGAAACAAAAGGCACCACACACTGCCCAGTCTGCAGATGACCTCACAGATGTGGTTTCCTCATAAACAGCACTGACATGGGAGGTATTAAAACATGTAGGACAGTCATATCCACACACACACACTGTTAAACCAACATTACTCCAAATGCAGTATAGCAGCACTTACAGTCTGTGTTCAGGTCAGGCACATCCCCCTCCTGTGTGTTGCCCTGTTTCCACAGTGTATGTTGTTAGAGGTAAATCCCCAATCCATCTGAGATGCTCTGGAAAAACGAAGTCAGCTTAAACCCAGCAGCAAATTATGAGACTCCACAAGTTGTTTTTAGCGCTTTCATTCACTTTAATCTTCTGTGAACTTCCTCAGAAACAACTTCGCCATCCATACACCTGTTTAAGTACTGTTCAATCACAATTAATTTACATACATAATTGATGGCAATGAATAAAATTTAAAGACATACCATAAAAAATTACTGAAAACTATATATAGTACATATGAACTCTTAAAACATCCTAAATAAATACTTCTCAAGTATATGTTTAACACTAATATAACTGTATCATTTGAATATGTGATATCACAATAAAAATTATGAATTCATTTCCAGGAAACATCTCATATTTATAGTTTCATTGAGACCTGGAAATTTGTCAGCTCCTAAAAATATTTGCCAAAAGGACTCTTTATATTCTAATAAAAGTTTGAAATTACCACCAAATGTTACACTATTTTACACTATCTAGAACAGCAAATGTAAACTTTTTAAATTCATTACAAATGATAGAATGCCTTGCTAATGCATTATTTGTGTCTTTTTTCTTTATAGCCAAAATGTGTTCACTAATTCTGACTTTCAAGGCTCTTGTGGTCATTCCCACATAATAACTTGGACATGTTTGGCACTGAGCAAAATAAACAACCATAGTACTGTGACATGTAAAATACTGTTTTGACCAATGTGTTGTTCAGAATGCTTAAAGTGTACAAAAGATGAATTAGTGATGTATCTACACTGTTTACAACAGTGACAAGAAAAGGTGCCTTTAGTTTGTATGACACCCGTTCTATTTGTAGTACATCTGTTTTCCTTTTTCTCAAGTATACTTTTTAGATTAACTACTTTTTTGAAAGTGAACATTGGTTTAATGTCTAAAATGTTCGCTAAATCTTGGTTACCCAAGATAATCTTCCAGTTATTTACAATAATGTCTTTAATAAGCCACATCTCATTAGAAATGGGTAGCAAAAAGGAACCACTAAATTCCTTATTGTTCTTAGTTGTTACTTCTGTGACCAGTGACCCTACTGTTAAAATAGGCCTTGCTGTGGTCTCACGAAGAAATGTTACTTCTCTTTCTATTGTTTTTAACCATGCCAACTTATAACCTCTATTGACAAAAATCCTTAGATTATTTGTTTCACTCAGAAAAATCTCATTGTCAGATGTCAACCTGCTTAGACGAATGTATTGACCCTTTATAACCCCTTTCTTCATGTGGTAAGGGTGTATACTGTTTTTGTGCAACTACTGATTTGCAAATGTAGGTTTTCTATATATGGAACTTGAAATTTTTTTAAGTACATTGTCATAACTTAAATGTAAATCCAAAAATTGATGTTAGTTCCAAATTCACCAACAGTGAATGTTAGACAATTTGTAGTGTTGTTCAAATAATGAACAAAGTCATGAAATTCCTGTAAGGTACCATTCCATAGAAAAACAGATCATCTATGTATCTGGTGTAAAAGATGATCTTGTCTTTGTAAATAGAATTTGCCACGAAAGTGTTTTCCCATTGTGCCATAGTCAGATTTGCATAGGCGGAGCTACCCTTGCCCCCATTGCCACACCGAAACTTGCCTATAAAATTTATCATTGAATTTGAAAAGTTGTTTTGTAATACACATTCCATAAGACTACAAATGGTGTTAACCTTAATATTACTTAAATTTGTGTTAGCAACCAAATATTGTCTTAAATGTTCAATTCCAAATTCATGATCAATACAAGTGTATAAAGATTGTACATCCAAGGAAGCAAGAAAGAATTCAGATGTCAGAGGTTGTAATTCTCTAAGCTGTTCCAATAGATGCCAAGAGTCTTTTAAATAATATTTAGAATGTTGTACTATTGGATTCAAAGTGTAATCTAACCAAATGGAGATATTTTCTGTCTTACATTTGGGGGCTGAGATAATTGGCGTAAAAGGGGGATCAAACAGGTTATATGTACTTTTGGGATACCAAACATGTTTCCCATTTTAGGAAATTCAACTAATAGGAAACTATATGTTGCATAGTCTATTTCATCTTGACTAAACATATCAAATAAAGTAGTATCTAATCTTAAAAAACTTTTTTGTATCATCTTAGTATCTACTTCTTGATAGACATGTTTGTCCATTAACAAAGCTTCCATTGAGTTTATATATTGTGAATTTTCCATAATTACTATTTTGCCCCCCTTGTCAGCCTTCATAATTCTTATGTCCGTGTTGTCTTTTAAGTTTTTCAGAGCCATTAACTCTGGCTCACTTAAATTCTCAAGAAAGCTAGTGGCATTTATGTTTCTCATAGCTTCCTTACATATGTTTTGAAAAACTTGAAGTGTGCCCACTAGTGGTGGATTAAAGGTACTAGCTTTCTTGGGACCTTCTTGTGTAGAGATTGTTGTAATGTCTTTCATAATGTATTTAAGATTTAATTTCCTAAGTGTTAATCTGAAATCTATTATGGTTTTTGTCTAATTAAAATGATTGGAAGGAATAAAAGACAAACCTTTCTGTAAGAGACTAGTAGTCTCTTCAGAAATTTCCATATTTGACAAGTTGTGTATCTGTATTTCATATGAATTTAAGGGAACTGCCCCTACCATCTCTTTCTGTTTCTCAGCCTTCCCTTGGGTTTGTTCTGAACCACTTTGTTCCAAGTTGGCCCACGTTTGTTCCCCTGTTTGTCGACTTTGCTTACAACTGCTTCCCTTAGACATGGAATACATGAGGACATCAACCACTTCCCAACTGCTTTATTAGCTTTCTAAGCCATCACAATAGATCACTTTTATAACCTTACTTTTGATTAATTTGTAATGCATGGAAAAGTAAATATGTGTGCAGTACAAAGAATTATGATTGGATCTCCAATCATAATTACATATTATGTGTTGTTGACATACATGCCAAGATGCACCTCTTGAGCTTTGCAAAATATTTTATCAAACATGCAAATACAAAACTGATGCAGACATTATGACACAGTTGCTGAGGGAAAAAAAGATATATTGACATAACAATATGCAGCCAAAGTAAAAAAGAATCACCAGATAATAGCATGTCTTACTCTTAGTGCATATTTGATGCTATAAAATCACAAATACCTAGTGGCATTTTTATAGCATTTAAGTGTAGCTGTCATTCAAGTTCTTTTTTTTTTCAGGAATACTCTCAAAGGGATTCATAAAGGTTACCATTAAGTGTACAACATTAAGTGTACACTTTCTGTATTCCAAAAATATAGCACAATACTTATGGTGTCTATTCACTCTGAAAGGTTACACCAAGTGTTCACTTAATGGTAACCTTTATAAATCCCAGTGATTCTACCAGTGCTAAACAAGATGAATTTGCTGGATAAACTGCATTCTAGTTCTTTTTTTAACAGCTACATAATGTTTTATATAGTAAGATGTCTTGCAGACTATCCAAACAGATATGATCTTAATTACACTCCGAAATATAGTTCATACTAATTCTGTAGCAAGGCATTCCAAGGTATACAGTTTATTATATAAATTAAAATTTGTTGTAGCTGATACTATCATACCTGATCACTGAGACAAAGACCTTGAAAGCCTTTATGAGTAAAAAGACTTTGAATGCCAGCCATATTTGGATTCAACATAATTGCTAGAAATTAACAATTTCATTAGACACATAGTTGCTAAATATTAACAATTTCATTAGCCTTAAAGTGTATTCAAGTTAAGACCTCTTGTTAAATGATTTTTGTTATTCCATTTGTTTGCCTGGGTGCCATCTTATCTTTATTTTCCTAATTCTGTTTTAATGCCTGCATCAGTTTTTACTGATTATATGTTTGAAGTTGAATGCCGGATTTATAAAGGTTTCCACAAGTGTACACTTTCTGTACACTTTCTGAATTCAAGAACTGTCCTATCACAATACTTGTTACTGTCAATTCACTCAGAAAGATTACACTAAGTATATACACTTTGTGGTAACCTTCATGAATCCGGACTATTGATTAGTTGGTTGGTTTTAGTCATATGACTGTTTTAGTAGAATATTTAAATTAAGGATTTCTTCTGTGATATATACTAATAAAGTCTCTTTAAAGATATTTGGAAAACATAATTTGCTTTGTCCTGTGACACATTTAGTGTCTTTTAATTCATTTGGTTGTAGTTTCATAGGCTTATAGGAAATACAAGCCAAGGCAAATCACAAGAATATCTATAGCTTGCCAATACCCATCTTGATGCCATAGCACCTTTTCAATAAGAGCAAAGTAGAGCAAGTCCCAGAAGAAATTCATGGAAAGCCATTTAATCATCCTTTTTTTTTTTTGACTAAGAGCTCAGTTTGGTGTTTAATCATAACTCTGTGCATTTCATTTGTATTTAGAATTCCAGTTTGCAATTCAACCAGCTGTCAATGTGATCAGCAATATAATATCTTATTTTTATATTGCCAAACAGTACCACTGTTTATCAAGAACTTTCTACCTCCTTCTTAGAGTCTTACCAGTGATCAGATTGCCTTTATTTATATTGTGCATCATATTTATTCCTGTTTTGTGTTAGCCAACTTTAAAAATAATAAAAAAAAAAATGTTTTTTCTGATCTCAGTCAACAGATATGCCCACTACAATATACACCACCCTTCCCTCATGGCCATTAGCAATTAACATTTGTCTTTGGTAACATTCCTGTTGTACTTTCACTTTAAACATTGTTATGATGCACACCTCTGTAATCCAGTAATGTCAAATAGCATCATTAACCTTAGGATCCACCAGCAATTTAACCAAACAGATAAGTCTGGTTACCTCTCAACTGTCCAGATTTTTGCAGAATGTCCAGATTTTTGATTCATATTTTTGGTCTGTTTCTCCAAAAATTGTGTTTTTTCTGGCAAATCACTGAGGGCTGACGTCAGATAATAATGACAGAAATTTGAGTTTTAGACTTCTTATCCTTTATAAAATTCAAGTCAATGTGAAACCTGTTATCCTATATACCTTCTAAGTTTGTAAGAGCAATATTTAAAAATGTCCACTATGTTGGGCCCTTGTCCTCCCCATTTTTATGTCTTTGTCCAGATTTCTTACTCTAAAAGGTTGAGAGGTATGATACCTTTTATTCTGTACAGAATGGCAGCTCAGTAAAGATGATGTTGGCAGTTCAGTCATCATGAATATGCTGGAGCTAAACACTGCTTAAAATACAACATTGCTATTTTGACACAAGCTTTGCGGTGTCTTGGTTAATGTTTGGCTACCCACCATACTGACACTTTGGCTTTTTCTTGACATTTTGTGAGACCCTGATGTCCTTCATGTAGTTGACGTAACATGTCACCACATTGTGATGAAGGTACTACTACTATTTTGATTTGATACAGCAGTAAGCTGTCATGTTCTTATAGTTTTACTTGGGCTGTGTAGCATTTATGAATAAGATGTTATGTTTGTGTCCACCAATTTAGTTATCCTTCTCAAACATATTAAATAACAGTTTCATGGCCATACAGATTGATATTGGTTATATTTAAAGTGACACTAGCTGGTATAAAGACCTGAAATATTTAAGACACTGAGACATATGCTCCTACAATTAACTATTAAAGATAATTACATCAACAACATAGGCCATGGTGACCATTTCCTTTCCATGAATGAGCTTTTTAGTAAGACCTTGAAAAGAGGTGGACTGCCATATAGGCCAAAATGAATTATTTGCTACTGATACAGTTCAAAGGGTGTTCTACATGCGATCAGAAGGTTACACTTTGATGCTAAAGTCTTTTACCAATATTCATATTTGAAGTCTATTAATGTTGAAACTAAGACCACTGGGGATATGCATTCACTGTTAGAGATTTCTGTAAAACCTTTGGATGCCATTTAAATTTTATAACAGAAAATGCAACATCCAATGAACAATTTGATAAACTTGTTGGTAAGTTAGGATAAAAGTTCAATAAAGATAAGTAGAGATACAAAGATAATGTACCATAGGAAGTTCAGTATTAGTCTAGGAAATACAAGAAAGTTCACATGTATAAATACATCATGGAAAGTTTCCACAGGCACACCAAGGGTCTACCCCTACTTCATTTTCTGAGAAGAACTTGGTACTGGGCCAGCTCCTTTTTGTTATCTATTTATCTGAAGTGGAAGCAAAACCAGAAAGTTTATGGCTGACTGAGTTTCCAAATGATTGTGTATGGGGTTTATCACTGGATTGCCCTGCAGACACTAGCATTCTTCAAGTAGATCCAGAGCCGGATCATGGTCAAATGAGGCCATAGGCAGAGTAATGTATTGGGGCCCCCCTACACAGCCCCCCTGTAGTCATTCCAGTGTCCCATTAATTGGCTATTTCTCCCCAGTTACCATAAACCCTGTCCAAACCTCTCAGTGTGCATATTGTGTTCTGCTTTACTTCTACAGTGACTACAGATATTTGGATTTCATTTACATTTTTTATTTCAAATTTTAAAGCATAAACAGAGACATTTGCTAAATAAAGTAATATAGTCTCACAATGAAAACAGACTTAGCATTAAAACATCTCTGCCCTTGAAACTCACATTCACTGAAATGGCACTGAAACCCACATTCAAAGAAAATGCATCTAGCCAGTGGAAGATAAAGTTTACCTTTGGGCTGTTTTCAAATCATAGACCCCTTGCACACATTTTAGGACCATGCATGGATTCTTTGATTCACCTTCCTGATTGTGTTAAATTTTATTCCTTGTATAATACCACAACACTTGTTAGAATATGTTTTAAATTTGTAGTTTTGAACATATTTCCTGTAAGCAATGAAACAAAACATATGAACCAATAATGACAAAACTGCGTAGTTCACAACACTTCAAGCATAAAAGGCCACTCAAACATCTGTCATTACAATTAACCAATATCACTCAATATGCACAATCTCTGCAGAAGTAAACGTCATCTGAATAATTCCACATTAAAGAGATCTATAACTAATGAATAGGTTGCTGCCAGCAAGAAACTTTATATTTGTGTGTCTTCTACAAATTCTGTGCCTGCTGCCCTTGAAGAATAAATTGCCTATGTTACATTAAGAAATGGTAAGTCAGTAATATTGCAATAGGGAATGGATGGCAAACATATAACAAGTTCATAGTTGCTAAGCCTCTTATCTAAAGCAGGACTGCAACAACCCCCCCCCTCTTAAAGTAGAATACATTATTAGCAATCCATCAACTTGCTGTGGGAGTAGAACCCACAGTCTTCCTCATAAAAAGCAAGTATGTTACCTGTTTTGCTACTAACAATGCTGTTAAGCTGTGTAGCACCATAGAAATAATATTTGCTAAACAAAACATCTGCACACTGTAAACAGATTTAGCATGAGCAGCAATAAACTTCTCTTCCATTGAAGCTCACAATTCCTTGAAAATGCACCTGAAACTCAGTTCCTTGAAAAATGCAGTTGAATCTCAATTTGTTGAAAAAGCAACTGAAACTCAATTCCTTTTAAAATGCACCTGAAACTCAATTCCTTGAATCTCAATTTTTTTAGCAGCTTGGTAGTTGGGGAAGAGATTTCAGGCTCTTGTTTCCTGTAACTAAGGTATGGGGCTTGAGCCTGAGCAGATTAACTAACCACCTGCTATCCCTAACTAGGGCATTTTGCGTGCACCCCCCCCCCAGACACACACGTGTAACTGGATGCAGAGGGCATTCTTAAAGAAGAACACGGTTTAAAAAATGTAATTATTTTGTTTTGTTGTTTTTTTTTTAAAGATAAATGTGGCAGTCCCCCAACCAGTGTGGCCTTCTGCCAGCCAGTGGGCCCTGGGAGATTGCCTAGGTCACTTAGTGCTGGATCTGGCATTAAGTAGTCCTATCTCTGACCAAAAAATGGTGCTAAAGCCATAGTCTTAAACTCAATGCTAAGAAATTCATATTTGTACCCTTTGGTAAATCAGACATCCCAGCTAATTACCATGTCAATAATACACTACTAAGAGTTGTCCCAGTGGTCAGGGATCTGGTTACGCACTTAGACAGTAGCCTCAGCTTCAACTAACACGTGGCCACAGTGGTGAAGACATTTTTTTTAAGTTATGCAATGTATAAGTGAGGGCATGGCATCTAGGACCAAAGAGATCATTATCCCACTGTACACTGCCCTTATCAGACCAATAACAGAGTACAATGATCTCTTCAGTATGCACCTGACCAGGCAGATGCAGCAACTAGAGCAACCTCAGAGGTTCCTTTCAGAAAGAATACAAGGCATAACACACCTGTCTTATGCAGAACACCTTAAATCCTTTTACCTCTACTCAGTCTCCTACAGATTGTTGATGGGTGTTCTATGTCTGGCTTACAAGGCATCCACAAACCCCACACTTATGAATTGCCTGCATATTCCTAAATCAAGCAGTACCATCCATACAAAGTCTGAGGAACTGAATTGTGTCTGTGATTTAAGCAGAACATGCTGGAAAGACAGATATGTGTCTCAGAGACTGCCCCACCTGTGGAAAAGGCTTCCATCCATGTGATGTTGAGTTTGTCTATTACCCAATTTAAGTGCAACATAGGCCAGTGGATGAGGAATAGAAAATTTACACTGGACCTGGCACGCATGTCCCTTATGGACAGACATATCTCATAAATGCCTTGCTCTCAATGTCCTGTTTGGATACAGTATATCATTATTATTTCAGGAAACCTTGTCTGGGTTGAAAAAGCACCCCCCCGGGTCTTTAGCCTATCGTTAAGCTATGAATCTATATGAAAAAAAAATCAAGATGCTAAAGTAAAACGTAGAAATCAAAATAATGTTAATAACATTAAGTATAAAAACTCCTGAAACTATGTATACAACACTGAATATAGCCCTAATAGTGTGGCATACTAACCAAGAAACATAAGTGGTCATACATACAACATCACCTCTCCCTGAAACTGCAGTATTGATAGAAATGAAATTCAGACAATATAACACCAACCTTAATGTGCCTTATTTCCCAAATTTACAACACATACCCCATGATTCAGCAAACTCTGCACGGTGTGCAGGAATAGTGCAAGAGCTGCTGGAGGCAATATGGCAGCCGAGAGATCCAGGAACAAGGTCCCGGCACTTGCATGTGTGCTCCTGCACTATTCCTGGATGGACACAGCTCCTGTATGCTAACTACCCCATTTGCAGGTGAAAACCATGCAAATGAGGTGAATTAGCAATCCAGGAAGCTGGCAGCCATCCATGCAAGAGTAGTGTAACCTGCAGAAATGTATTCAGCTAGTAACAGTACATTTCTGCAAACTACAAAACGGAGCCATGACAGCTCCAAATAAAGGGTGTATATAATGTGGAAGGCATGCCAATGGCCAAATATACAGCCACTGGCATGGAAAATTGGTTAAAAATAACAAAAAATTAATTTTTTTTGGCCGATTTCGGCCATTTAATTGTAGGGCAGTGGTGCGCAAATGGGATCAGCCCGAAAATAAAAATAAAACCTTGAAAAAAAGCTTTTTAGGCAAAAATCACAATTTTGCCATTATAGTCAATGGCAGGCAGAAGACAACAAGGCCACTGAATAGTGGTTGCTAAGGGGGAAGGCTCAGTGTTAGACTTGTAACTAGGCATTAGCAGTCAGTTCTATGCAAATGAGGGGAATGATACTGAATCACATATTTCCCCTCATTGCTAGCCAGCACCCAACCGTGTAGGTGCAGGAAAACCATGCTGCAAGCCTAAGAGTTAGCTGACATCATAGAGGGGTGTGTCAGGCATACTGTAAGCTTATTGGAGCTCTGTGGCCCGTGTTTTTCCTTAGCTAAGCACAACTAAGGAAGGGGGTGTGTCTGAAACTGCCTAGCAATATTTACATTGCCTAAATGGGTGTGCACACCGGGTTTAAAAAAAAAAATTTAAACCAGGAAATAGCAGCTCCATTCACATCTGTTCACTGGGTTGCGCGGCATGCCTCGGGGCTTGAACAGGAAGGCAATGGGAAAGGAAAACAGCAGTAAGAAGGTAATCAAGAAGAACTAGCATAGCTGGCAGGTGAAGTGTATCAGAATCAGCCAATTACACAGGCAGCAGCCCAGCTGAGCACTCTACTATAAACTATGCAAACACCTTTCCCTCTGTTGTTTCCCACAAACTCTTACACCACTGGTGTACACAAATGAGGAAATTTTACCTAACAAAAGCAACAAAATGATAGGGGTTGCTTTTGCTCTCATAAATCAACATATGTAAGAGGCTGAGGGTGGTGAAGATGACAATGCTGACGACCAACCCACAGTGAGGAGAAGGAGAAGAGTGTACAGACTCAGGGTAACCTACCAGGGGCTACATGACCTGGAGATTATGGAGTGCTATAGGGTGCAAAGGGACCTCCTACAGCAAATTGTTGAGCTGTGTCACCCACACCTGGCACACAGAACAAACAGAGGGGAACCCATCCCAGTGGATACCAAGGTATGTGTAGGCTTAAGAATACTAGCCACAGGTACCTTCCAAAGGCCAACTGGGGATATCATGGGGATCTCACAAGTATCAGCATCCAGTGTACTCCACCAGTTCCTGGATGCCATGTCAGCACATGCTGGTGAGCACATATATTTCCTCAACACCCGTGAAGCATTGACCAGCAATATGCACCTCTTCCACCAAATAGCCAGAATACCCTGAGGTAGTGGGTGCTATAGACTGCATGCACATACATATCAAAGCACCACCAGGTGAGCGCGGTAGAGTCTACATAAACCACAAGGGCTTCACCTCCATCAACTGCCAGGTTGTTTGCAATGCCCAGGGCATTATAATGAATGTGTGTGCAGGCAGCCCTGGAAGCTATCATGACTCCCACATCTGGCATATGACGCAGCTGTACCAGAGATTTGCCAGTGGAGACATCCCATATGGCCACCTAGTGGGGGATGCTGGTTATGCACTGGAGCCGTGGTTGATGACACCCATCAGAAATGCACTTCACCTGAACAAGAGCTCCATAATGAGGCACATGCACTGACCAAAATCATAATAGAGCATGTGTTTGGGATGCTCAAGTCATGGTTCCGGTGCCTGGACATATCTGGTGGGGCCTTCCAGTACTCACCAGCTACATGTACCCAAATTGTCATTGTATGTGCCATGCTACACAATATGATCCTGTGGAAACAGCTGCAGCAGGAACGGCATGGGGCAGGGCCACACAGCGCCCCACTATTGCCAAGGCCAGCACAGGCACAGAGTGACTCAGAGGAGGAACAACCTGAGCCTGCCCCTGTAAGCAGAAGGAGGTGCGCCCATGGTAGGAACCCAGGGAATGACACCTCTCTTTGACTCACACATACAGTAAAAGGGATGCCAAACATGACACTACCTGTGCTTAACCATGTATAGGGAGTGTACTATGTGCATCGGACATAGTCAGCCCACCAGCACCATCATCAATACTGGCACAGCCACAAGGTAAGTCACTCTCACTATCAGTTGCTTAATGGAGTAGTATGTTCTGCTATCTGTATCGATGGTATGGATGTGAGCATGTAAGGGAAACGGGTAGCTGAATGGGATGGCAGCAGATAGTAGACACCTATATCGTCAGCATAAAATCCTTAAAAAATACTGGTGTCAACATAGTAGGTATTACTAGACAAGGTGACAAAACCCACTGCAGGACATCTGGTGAGCCAAATGTGTGTCCATAGGACACACACATGCATGTCAGTGAGGCTCACATACCCAACAACAGTCTCAGCCAGCAGGACAGGTGTAGACAAACACAAAGAAAGGCTGTGCTAAGGCCTCTGATTGATGGCTATGGAGAACATACCCCTCCAGACCTACACAGACAGACTACAACAGGTCAGGCAGTGGGATGTTAGTTCTGAAGGGTAAGAAGTCTGAAACTGAAATGTAGGTCAAGCAAACCTAAGAACTGTAGTACACTGATATGCCTCTAGTCTGCATGATAGGTCAGAATACAGAATGGAATGGAAGCCAACAGAGTACCTGAAATACCAGTACAGTCATAGCAAATGTTTACAGTTGTCAGGTGTGCCCCCCCCACACACAATCCTATGTAGAAATGTAGTAACATGTACGTGTAGGTATAATAACAACGGAGCACAGATTACCTGAGCTGGCCAAGGTAGCAGAATAGATTGTTGCATGTGTACAATATGCAGGGCTCTGTATGTTAGGTTGTGTGTTGTATATTGTGTGAAAGTGGTCAGCATTTAGGCATGAAAGGGTGGGTCCCCAGTAGCCAATGGCCAGTACTTTTGATGACAGGGCCAAGTTCTTACAACTGCAGTGCCAAACACAATGCATCCCAGCAAGACACAATCCAGCAGTAATCCATACTAATTATTCGGGTGTAATATCTGTCACCATCTGAAAGATGGACATGGCATGAATGTGGGCCCAGACATACAAACAGTACACAGGTGGAAGTACCCTAGACAGAAAGTTTATAAAATGTTACTGTCAAATAGACACACCTTTGGAATTTTACATACAGGTTAGCAGCACATTAGATGTCTGTGTAGTATGGAATACTGATGTAGTCTGGCCAAACACTGGCAGACCACAAAAGGCACAGGTATGAAATACTGAGAAACCGCTGATGTCTTTGCACAAGCCAGCATATGTGGAATGTCCCACGTATATCTGTGAGTCGGCTGCAAGTAGCTTCCGTAGAACACATGCACCCAGCTCACCCCACCATCAGCCACAGGTACCTCACAGGTCATAACACTGCTGTTGGGAATGAGTACAATATGACCCCCCCCCCCTCTATATGGGAATAGCCATAGAATGCAGCATGCAGAAGAGGTGTCCAATGCAGGTGTCCCTTGCTGTAAGCAGCACCCTGCCAGCATCCACACCAATGGATCAATAAGGACATAAACTATTGATATGAACAACTTGCACACCTACCCTGTCACCCCAGGGGAATACAATGGCTTGCAGCCTCAGACTGTAGGAGTGACACAATGCACTGGGCTGCTACAGATGGCCTGGATCACTACCAAATGCCCTACAGTCCTCTGTCAAAGGCCTGTGTCTCACCCATACTGCCAATGTAAGTTTTCTCATGGACTCCCAAATAACAACATAACACAGTCCACAGAACACAAACGCAAGGCTATGCCAACAAATCCCAGTAGCATGTCCATATGGGGAAAGGCAAGCCCTATAAGCTCTGTGGCACATGTGTGTTTGAGTGTGTGTGTGTGTGTGTGTGTGTGTGTGTGTGTGTGTGTGTGTGTGTGTGTGTGTGTGTGTGTGTGAAGGGATCAATGCTTTTGAGGCCAGTCACAGTCACTAAACTGTCCATTTCCCTACTTTGGCAAGCCTGCTGATGTAATTTACCTTGAAATACACCTTTGGTGAAATACTTGCCCTATAAGCTCCGTGGTGCATGCAATAAATGCAGTACACTGTAGTAGCAATATATAGCTAGGTAAGGTTTTGAATCTCAGTACTGTCAAGTGTGTGTGTGTGTTTGTCACCAGTATCTTGTGTGGAGGTAGCTCTGCTTGTGTAATAACAGGACTCATTGTGGGGCGGGTTTTGCAAATTTCTTATATTGGGGACCTACTATATGTCACAATGTCCACCTTACTAGGACAACATATGCCAAACAGCAGAGAGGCTGGTGTAGACAATCCATACCCCTACATGTGACATTATGGATTGGGGAACAATATAGGCAACTCTTTTATTACCCAGAGAACACTTTCCACCCATGTCTCATACACAAACACACTTGGCTAGGCAACAACCACTATGTTGGTAGTTACCTGCATATTGCCCACAGGTAGTAACCATGGTGTGATTGCAGTGGACTACAGAGGACATGGCACCCTGTTCCATCGCTACAACAGGCAAATAATTGCTTACAGTGGTCCTTTGCTATGTTCCCCACTGGACACCTGCAACAACTGTAGATTCAGCAAATGTAACCCACAAAGGAAATACCATGCCTTATACATATGCCCTATATGGACAGATGCCACTAACACCAGTGAATACCTGTATCATGCTGTCAATGTAGGTGCAGGATCATTCCATTGCCAGTTCTCACCACATGAGGTCAGGAATGCCACATCAGATGATAAAAATCTGAACACACAACATGCCCCAGACACCCCAGGTACACCTCCACATGTCACAGAACATGCATGAGGGAAATGTGCACAACCCAGACACCGTCCGTGTTATGGAATATAGAACACATACATGGCTAGCATTGCACAGCACTGGTCACCCACAATAGTAACTCAGATGAGTGGATGGTGAATACAATGCCCACCTGTGTGAGCCAATCCAGGGACTACACCCCTGAGCCACACTGCAGACCATTTTCATGTGGTCTGATGCCAGGGTATACCCTTTGCCTAGCCTTGTACAGCCTTCTGGCACAGTCAACTACTACACACCTGTGAAGCAATGAACACATGCATGCCAGTACTGGCAAATCTGTGTGTGTGTTTGTGTGTGTGTGTGTGTGTGTGTGTGTGTGTGTGTGTGTGTGTGTGTGTGTGTGTGTGAGGATTAATGATTTGGAAGCCATTCACACTCACTACACTTCCCATTGCCCTACTGTAGCATGCCTTCTGATGTCAGTCACCTCGACATACCCTTTGCTCAGATATCAGCCTGATACCCTCTGTGGTGCATGTGATACCCCCATAATACTGTAGTGTAGCAAAC